>NW_023270316.1:40145436-40392685 GCF_011800145.1 Mirounga leonina | reverse complement strand
AAAGAAAGAAAGAAAGAAAGAAAGAAAGAAAGAAAGAAAGAAAGAAAATAATTTAGTAGTTACATTGACTTTGGAAACCTATAAAACCTAAAATACAACATTAACATATAAAAAATGTTGTATATACAAAAAAAGAGTTGCACACAAATAAATTAGCAAATAGAAAAATATCACATGATAATGCAGACCTACACACTTTTTGGAAGATGTATTCAAGGTATGTCTTTCCTTGGTTTTGATCTTAATATAAATCACAGGAAAGAAAAAAATTAAACATTTTTCTGTATTACAGTTTTAGATCCTGGGAATTTGTACTAGTCTGAGACTCAGGTAGTAAGTCGAGTCAGATTTTAGTCCTAACTCTGTCATTTACCAGTTTTATGAATAGGAAGATACTCTTAACTTCTTTGAGTGTTGACATTGAGATTATTATTTATAAAAAATGAGTTTTTTACCTGAACTTCTGTACAGGGAGCCTAAATGCAAGTATTCAAATCCTTATAGATTAAGCAAGATGAAAAAGAAGTCAAGGACACTTGATACGATGAGCACTGGGTGTTGTATGTAACTGATTTATCACTGAATCCTACTCCTGAAACTAACATCGCACTGTATGTTAACTAACTAGAATTTAAATTAAAATTTGGAAAAAAAAAAGAAAGAAGTCATTCACAACTGTGCTTTCATGAAAACATCCTCTATGGTAAATTTTAATCATTTAAAAATTTTTAAAATCATTTTACTAATTCTTAAATTACGAAACAGTATCCAAATGTAACTATGTAAATCCTAAATTCTTACATATCAATGGTTGTTTGATAATCATCTTTTTATCCTTCAGGCAAAGTTCATTGCCTTGCAATGGAAGGTTCTCAATACATTTACTCCTCAAAGATGAATATGCTATTCATTGTTTGGTCCATCAGGAAAAATAAGTATATTAATACCCATTCCCAAGGGCAATAAAGCAGCTTGGAGGGTTTCTGTTTTGCTATATGAAATCCTAAAGTCTTGCTTTCTGTCCATATGTAATTTATGAAACTCAAAATGAATTGTCTGGCTAAGCTTATTTTAATTGATTATATCTTTTCAACCAAATCAAACATAAGCGTTAGCATTATAAGAGCACAATGTTAAAATCATATTGGCCAAGCAATCCACAGTTTAAATAGTAAAATTTTATGGTAATAACTTTAATATTGTCTAGAATTATAGTAACTAAAATGTCCATTTTATTTATTTATTTTTTAAAGATTTTATTTATTTATTTGAGAGAGAGAATGAGAGAGAGAGCACATGAGAGGGGGGAGGGTCAGAGGGAGAAGCAGACTCCCTGCTGAGCAGGGAGCCCGATGCGGGACTCGATCCAGGGACTCCAGGATCATGACCTGAGCCGAAGGCAGTCGCTTAACCAACTGAGCCACCCAGGCGCCCTAAAATGTCCATTTTAAACTATACTAGTAATAGGAACATTTAGAAAAATAAGGTTGCACATATATGCACATTATGGCAACATAAGCTTATGAATTTAATGAGCTAAAGAACTTTTATGGAATCTACCATTTATTTGTTTATTCAAAAACTGGTGTGTGGGTGTGTCTGTGTGTTGTGTGAGCATGCGTGTATGCTTACTATTCATCATATATTCCACTAAATTATGTGGAGATAACAATAGATATGATTACATATAATCGGGTGTCATCAGCTGAATGGAAAACCCCCAAAAAATGAATCCATATCCTAATTTCCAGAAACTGTGACTATTGCCTTCTGTGGTAAAAAATATTAGCTTATATAGTAAAAGAAGTGATCAAACTACAGATTTTGAGAACTGGAGCTTATCCTGGATTATTAAGGTGACCTCTAAATCCAATAATAAGTGTCCTTATAAGAGTGGGCAGAAGGACATCTGACAGACTGAAGAAGAGATGGCCATGAGATAGAAGCAGAGAATAGAATGATGTGACCACAAACCAAGGAATGACAAGAGCCACCAGAAGCTGGAAGAAAACAAGGAATTGAATTTTCTCCAGATATGCTAGGAGTCATGCTGACACCTTGATTTCAGAATTCTGGCCTCAAGAACTATGAGAGAATAAATTTCTGTTGTTTTATGTCTCTAAGTTTGTGGTTCTTAGTTTTTTTTAAGATTTTATTTATTTATTCACAAAAGAGAGAGAGAGGCATAGGGAGAAGCAGGCTCCCTGAGGTGCAGGGAGCCCAACACGGGACTAGATCCCAGCACCCCAGGATCAGGACCTGAGCCGAAGGCAGACATTAACTGACTGACACACCCATGTGCCACGTGGTACTTTGTTACAGCAGCCCTAGGAAACTAATATGCCAGGTTATCAAAATGTCTTCTGAGAACATATAAGAACATTCAATTCAGTCATAGGGATCATGTGAAGCTTTCTGGTGGAGGTAACATCACACCTACTTTGAGATTTATACATTTCATATGATCTATGTCTCTTCCTTGAGCATCATTTAAGAGTTTTCATTGGAGATGGAAAAGGACTGTTCAGAAATAACTTAGTATCATTCTAATATTATGATTCCCAAGCTCCAGAAAATTTAAGAATCACCTGGAAAACATTTTTAATGGAAAAAAGTCTAGAATCTACCCATATCTATAAATCAAAATCACTGAAAGTGAGATTCTGTGATTTATCTTTTAAAGGTAAATATCAGAGATATATCTCAAGAATCAGATATGCTCAGGTCTTTGTATAATTACTTGGGACAGTGCCCCACTTAGCTTGGGCAAACATCTCCTCTGACCCAGGTCTTGAATTCTGGAATTCCTCCTTTATATTTTTGTAGTCTCCCTCAGGTAAGCTGGACTGGTCAGGCTACCAGTGCCATTTTGGTGGAATTCACTTAGTCCAGAGTGGGACCTGAGTGGGCTCTTTGCCCTGTTTCTTCCCTTTGGGTTGCTCTGGGATTGTCTCTGCTCCAGGCAGGAAGCCTGGTCCTAGAATCACTGTAATTAGCCCAAGTGGTATGATATTATGTGTTAGCTAAGAATGATGGGCTATCAAAGCTTAACCACTAACCCTTGACTTGAGCCACATGTGTGAGTCTCTGTATGGGCTCTAACCTGTCCATGCTTCAACCCTGGTGTCACTTCTGCTAAAGCTCCCAAGGATTGCATGGGTGGTGGCCGGTATCCTATAGCTTGTGCATCCTGTGCTCCTGCCCCTCCAGGGTGATCCCCTCCCCTCTTGACATGCTCCAGGCACATGTCAGATAGTCCTTTAGGGTGATGTGTTCCCATTTGTGCAAGGAATATCCATTGGCACAGGTTTAAAACAGAGGAGGTAAATTCATCAGAGTCAAGAGAGGTCATCCACTGAAATGGAGTTGTTCTTCTCACTCTCACGAAGGCCATTCCTCTGAACTTTCTGCTGGAGGCCACATTTTAGGAGTGCAGAGAATATAGCCTAGTGAGTTCAGGAGAAGACATGATTGGAAGATGTGTTGTTTTACCTTTATGCTATAAAATTCCATTAGCAAATTTAACATAAAGAGAAAATGAATCATCTTTCATATTCTTTAGCATATTTTTGAAAAGACTTGCTAACAACCTTTGAGAGAGTCACTGAAAGCAAGTATTCACTGTACGATGGACCACGCAGTGTCACAAGTATCACTAAAAGTATTAAAAATGGCATTAGGGAACTGCATTGGCAAGAAAATTTATATTGCTTCAATAAAGATTCAAAAAATGGCAATGTGATTAATAATTTGCTACTTTGTTTTATGGTAGGAAATAGGAAATTATTTAGGAACAGTGAACTTAATAATAAGGAAAAAGAAGAGATGATTTTTGGATCTGCATAATATGAGGAGGGACCTGGGCCCATGCACTAATTAGACAGTAAGATTAAGAGAGATGAAAGTACTATTTTATGCTAAGTCACTGATAAATTTCCATGTCTACCTGTTTGTTCTTGGAAATTCACTTAGTTTTGTCTTTACCTATACATTTCTACAACTATCCTAGTCCATAGCTTCACCACTTTCTTTCAGAAACGGTGCATCTTCCCCTATACCTCCACCATCCTTTATCTTGCTCCAATCACCTCTGCCATACTGGATTCCACTCTCAAGTTATTGATTTTGTTATACATGTGCTCATCAATTTATACAAAGTATCCCACTTAAAAATACTTGTTTTGAGCCCTTTATACCTGGGAGCAGTCCAGTTTGGGGAAGGACTGCTTTAATTCCAGAGCCAGTTACACAATTTGCTGGACCTAGTCCCATAGGAAAATGTCAGGTCCTGTGTTAAAATATTATTACAGATTTCAGGATGGCAATGGAGCAGAGCATTAAACCAAACAGTGGGCCTTTCTAAAGGCACAGTACTTATACCCATGCAGCTGCCCCTGAACTGCACAATCATACAGAAGCTTTTCACATCTTGTTTTTTGTTCCCCCACCACACCCCATATTTGGAAAAGACTAAAATTGTGACTTCTGGAAATGAGTTCTCAGTTTTCCACCTACAGACATTGTATCTAAATTTTAAGATTGATTTCTAATGTTACTAATCCCAGGATATTTTTACTGATGTGCTCAATCATACAAAAGTATCTCTCTTCCTTATGCATCTATGGTTTATTTTGTGGTGGGGAGTAGATTTTGTCTGCAAGATTGAATTAAATAAGATGTGGCCCATGTCCTCATATTTTTTATTAAGTTGGGGGATAATCACAGCTTATATTACATATAAAATATATTCTATATCTCAGATGATTAGGAGACAATTATTAGATATATTAGAGAATAATTTCTTTTAACAGTGTGATTCAAACTGAGGTAAGTGTTCAAAGAAAGAAATCGTCAGAGTAGCCAGGACTAATAGAAATAATATCAAACTGGATCCTGATAAGTAGAAATCACTCAAAAACAGATCATCAAGGAGGTTTGGGAATCCTGAGAAACAGGTAGAAGATTTAAGCCTTAATGTGATAGAAAGTACAAGGATATTGGAGTCTTACTAAATTGTTGAACAAGGAAATTGCTTGACAACAATGGTAGGATCAGAATAACTTGAGAGTGGAATCCAGTATGGCAGAGGTGATTGGAGCAAGATAAAGGATGGTGGAGGTATAGGGGAAGATACACCGTTTCTGAAAGAAAGTGGTGAAGCTATGGACTAGGATAGTTGTAGAAATGTATAGGTAAAGACAAAACTAAGTGAATTTCCAAGAACAAACAGGACAGGATATGATAACATTTAGGTATAAGGAAATAGTAAAATGATGAACCAGCAAATGCATAGCCTCAGCATAGCTACATGGATTCTTCTTAGATTTCCTCAAACATAAGGAAATTTCAGTATTTCCTAAAATGTCCTTAAATTAGCTGGAGGACTTTCCCTGTTGTACCATCCAGGGTATTAATTATTATGGACCATCTAAAAATTATGTATTTTAATATTGGTTTCATACACTTGATTTTTGAATCTAAATACCAGCACTTTTCAATGAAAGTGAAAATCTACTATCCCAAAAGAGCATATTGTTTTAGTTTTAAAGTGCCTAAGAAAGCATATAATGCATATTTTAAAATTAAATATAAAGTAATAAGAGTTTTGGTAACTTCATTGCATGTAAACTGGAGTATAAATATAAAAAAAAATCAATGCAACTTAAAAGTAATTTATGCTTATACAATTATTGGTTTTTGCTCTTAGAATATTTTAGTTGCTAGCTTTGAATCTGAAAAGCTATCTCCAGTTAAATTTAATATCGATTATTAAAAGAATATATTGAAATATAGTACATATGTATAACAAAATGTAAACTGTGTCACCATTAAATTATATTAGTTTTGTTCAAACAATTATATTCTAATTAAAAGACATTGTATTTTAATTCACAGAAGGACCAAAAAATATGTTTATATAGTGTCTTGGCCTAGATCAAAAGATTTCACAATTTATTCAGCCCTCAGTGATATGTTTTGATGACTTTACATTTTAGTCATAACATTTCTCTAAAACACAACTGCAATTATTAGCCCCCCCCCAAAAAAGGTCCTAAAAAATTCTTTACATGTGCTAATTCTTGCCATTATGCTGATTTTAGAAAGACTTTAAAGATAATGGATTTAAGTAATATATTTAAATTGTACCCTTTATCAAACTTGTTCACAATCACAACATAGAAAAGAAAAATACAAAATTACAACAAAAATGAAAATATTAAATAAGTAGGACTTTCCAGAAATATTAGAGAATAACATTGTTACATGTAACTATTTTAATTAAAGGTCATAAGAAAGAGATGCCCAGAAGGTCAACATAATGAGACTGTATTAAGCTATTGCAGCACCGGTATTCCTAAGAAAGCGATGACCCTGGGAAGTGTTCTTCCCATTTTAAATAAAGCTCCATATGCCTTAAATCTGGGAACTCTCATCAGGAGTATACTGCCTGGCTTCAATTGTCATTATATGGCAGAGGGAGAAAAGGGATTTCTGAGGGAGCCAGAGCCCAAACTATTAAGAGCTTTATAGAGTAAAGGCAACATCTTTGAACTGCAATTTTAAGCAAATGGGTAGGCAGTGCAGGCTGTGGAAAATTGGTATTATGCACTCCCTGTGGCTTGTACCACTTAGTTGCTGAGCCGCAGAATTTAGCCTAGGTAGAAGCTTCTGGGTGGCATTGAAGGCTGGGGCTATACTAAGGGAAATTAAGCCTATGTTCATCCAAGCATACCTTCAACACAAACTTTACAATCATTTGGATGAGTGCAATGCACAGTTGAAGGGAAAGCTCAACAATTGGAGTCAGGGAACAGAGAAAAAGTTGGAAGTTGAAGCCTTACCCTCAGCTCACTTTGGCTTTCACTAAATAATTCTTATATGAGCAGATGTTAAAGAGAGGAATGCCAACGTAAAGATTTTGCTCCCAATGAAAGAGAAGAATTGTTTCTTCATTGTGAAAGAATCCTATATCTCGTAGGGGATCATAAGATGAAACTATTTGTGAACTACTCTTTTATATAGTCTCTCAGGTCCAGTTCTCCACTTGGCATGTACAGATTTCATTACTGGTCAAGTCATTTGTTTCATATGGTGAATGGTACACAAAAAGTTCTACGGCAGATAATAAACCATTTGATGTATTTCTAGCTTGATGGTACTATTGCCTTATTCTTTCAATCCTAACATCGTTTGCATTTTCTAAAACTTCCGTACTCTCAAATTACCCTCTGCAACCCAACACTTTCTAGCGATCACACACACAATAAAAGCATCATTCTTTCCAAGGTTTTTGACATTTTAAATATAAATAACTGATTAGAATTGTATTGGTTCAAGGAAAAGCGATTTCAGATTTCATCTTATTACCATCCTTTGTGAAGAAACTGTAGAGAATATTTAGTCAATTCCAATTAGGTAGCTGCCCTGCTAAATATAGGTAAGAATTCTGATTTATATTTCCTAAATATTTTTAAAGAATGTCTCTCTCAGTAATTTATTTTTTGATTTTATTGGACCAAAAGGTGGCATAAAATTTGAAGTGGTCAGGTCAGATTAGAAAGTGATAATAAGGATTCAGATAAGCTACTTTCCCTCCATGCTGTTAGTAAAAGAACATATAAGTAGTACAAAGATAATAAACCAAAATCCTGCATCAGTTTCCAACCTTAGTGGCAGCTCTCCACCATAGTCCTTGTTCCTCATGGAAAGACTTCCACTCTTTAGTTGCCTTAGTTCCCTGCACAGAGTAAGGAATATAACAGGTTAGAGAAACCAGGAAGCATAGGCTTACTGCTGCATGGGGAGAAGATGACCTTGCCAATCCACCCAACTCACACAAGCAAATAGTCCCAGTGCCACTTACATACTCCTACTTGTGATTCTGTGAAGCAAGCTCATCACCTACCACACCACAGGAGAGAGACACTATCAAAAGGAATAGTCTCTGTTCCTTTTTCTTGGATGAGGTACTTTGTTAGAGCTGAAATGTAGCAGTAGTGTGATTTACTGCTGCCCACATTTCATTCTTTTATTATTTTATTTATTCAGCTAGTACTTTTAGGGGTGCTCTATTAGATTTTTAAAAGCCATCCCTTTTATTAGTACTAGCATGACTACTACCATTGATTGCATCTGCTACCCTTAGTACTCTTAATAATCGTTAAAATTTAATAATGATACAGATGATACCGCAATAGGCATTCTCCCAGGCGTTCTGCTAATCACTTCACATTTATTAACTCACTCCTTTCTAACAGCAATGCTATGGTATATGAGGTGTTAATGTGACCATTTTACAGAATTAAGCTTGAAGAGGCTCAGTAACATGCCCAAAGATACATGTATTGAACATGATAAAAATGGGGTATGACTTCATTTATCTTCCATGAATCCTAAGCTAACAAGCTTTACCTCTGCATGGTTCCACTCCTGTCGATGAATAAATTATCCCTTACTCTCAAAAAAATACGTTTTATTAGGGAGCTATATAGCTAAAAAAGGAATATAATAATACCATTTAAGTCCTGATGAAGATACAAAGTTAAAGCTCTGCTCGGAGTGCAAGAGTTAAGACAAACTATAAATTGTCCTAAAAGATAGGAAATATTTTCTTGAAAATATGACCTTTATGCAATACCATGGCCAGGAAGTGACCAAGTGAAAAAACTGACAATGCTATTGGAAAAAGCTTGTACAAAAATATAACTGTGAAAATGGAATGACATTCTTGAGGAATGTAACATATATAGATAAGGACTGGATCATAAAATGCCTATGTGTCAGGTTGAGGAATTTAGATAATACTCTTTTCTAAAGGCAATGGAAAGTTCTTGAAAGCTTTTTTAAAAGAGTAAAATGATTTCTACACATGTGAGGCCTTTTGGGACAAGATAATTAAAATATAAGATACAGTCTTTGGCTTAAAAAAATAGCATAGGAGGAAAAAGAACGATGGTAAAATAATTTCAACCTATTTATAAAAATTATATTTAACTATAGAGTTCTGATTAATTCAATAGGAATGTGTAGTAAATGACCAATAATGACAGGAAGAAGGCAAGCTTCAAGAATAAGGTCACAATTAATGGGAAATATTATTATTTTTTTTAGCTGGAACCTAATTGTGAAAAGCTTAGAATCAGGTAGATGACCCTTAACAGTAAATTATTGTAAATTCTTTTTTTTTAATTTTTTTTTTAAGATTTTATTTATTTATTTGACAGAGAGAGAGAGACAGCGAGAGAGGGAACACAAGCAGGGGGAGTGGAAGAGGGAGAAGCAGGCTTCCCGCAGAGCAGGGAGCCCGATGCGGGGCTCCATCCCAGGACCCTGGGATCATGACCTGAGCCGAAGGCAGACGCTTAATGACTGAGCCACCCAGTCGCCCCAATTATTGTAAATTCTTAAGGCCAAGAGTGATGAGTTGTGGACAATGTTTCTGGAACTTTGGTTTGGTGTTGGTCTGTGGAGCAGAAGTTATTGATGTTCTGCCCCTGAGTTCTTGTACATTGCAGTGCATGGGGAGCTCTTAAAAGTACCTGAGGGATTTCTAGTGAGACTGGAGCTGCTTTGCCTTTATAGTTAGCAAGCTGGAAGAACCAGAAACTTAATTATGGCCCTGCCTTTAAAGCAGCCATCAAACAATGACTGAGAAGAGCTGGTATGTAAAGTCTTCAGATAATTCTGAAATGAGGTAATTCTATTTACGCTCCTCACTCCCAGAATCCCAGCAAGATTATTCATTGGTTACCCACAACTGACTTGATAACACACCCTTTATTGACTACTTTCTTTCACTCTCTCTGTTTCCTACACTCCTGCGAGTGATACCTGGTTGCCCATACTTGAATCCTGTCTCAAGACCTATCTGAGAGAACATAAACTAAGACAATATATAATATATGGAGACAGAGATCTTCAACAGCAGTAATTCAGGTTAGAGGCCCTTTTAAAAACCTGTTAAAATTTTTAGACTCACTGCCTAAAAATATGTGCACATGCACACACACATAGTCATTTATGCATTAATTCATCTAATAATTGTTCATTGATTTCCTGCAATAAGCCAGAAACCTATTCTAGGTCATCTGTGTATATTAGAGTTCTTATAAAACTTATACGTAGACATACACATTTTTATGATTTTATTTTGTTCTTGATTATACTGAAGTCCAAACATGACTATGGATCTCAGATTTAGAATCCCTGAAGAAGATAGATGGAGACATAAATGTGAAAAAATAGATTCAAGAATCACAAAAGTAACCATGGGAATTGAGCAAAACAATAGGAGAATGAGAAAATCAGATGATACAACAATAGGCATTATCTTTACTGTGGAAAGAAAAATTAACAAGAGCCTATCAGGGATATTTGTTTAAAAAAATGGGTGATTGAAGGGCGCCTGGGTGGCTCAGTTGTTAAGCGTCTGCCTTCGGTTCAGGTCCTGATTGAGTCCTACATCGGGCTCCCTGCTGGGCAGGAAGCCTGCTTCTCCCTCCCCCACTCCCCCTGCTTGTGTTCCCTCTCTCGCTATCTCTGTCTCTGTCAAATAAATAAATAAAATCTTAAAAAAAAAAAAAAAAGGTGATTGAAGCTCGTAGGCTTACTGCACTGAAATGATGGTCTGACTATTGGGCCAGAGTCTAAGTCATTGAAACTTTGATGTGAGAGCACCTGAGGATGTCTGTGGTAGCTAGTTTTCTAATGAAGCATATATCTCAGGATTTGTGCCCTTATACAGTCCCTTTCCACCTTGAATTGGCTCTGTTCCTGTAACTTTTATAAACCAATAGAATGTGGTGAAAGTGGCATTGTGCAAGTTTGGGGACTAAGCCATAAGAAGTTTTAAGAACTTCTTTGGCACACGTGGAATACTGAGCCACCATGTTAGAAGTCCAGTTACCCTGCTAGAGAGACAATGTGGAAAGAAAACACTGAAAATCACACAGAGAGAGAAAAAGAGAGAGAGAGAGAGAGAGAATGAGTCTTAGGATAACAGTGAAAGAGAGAAGGATTCTGGTTTACAGCTGCTATTCCTGACAAGATGTTAGATATATGAGTGAGCCATTATCTTGCATGTCTTTGACTTGTAAGCCCCCAGATAATTGTAGTTCCAGATGATATCATGAGGAATACAAAAACTTCCCAATTTAGTTCATTAAGCCATGGAGTTAGTGAGAGATCAATACATAGTTTTGCATTAAGCACTAAGTTTTGTGTAAGAAGCAAACAGAGAGCTATTTAGCTCCAAAGTTGGGTCATTTCTTCTGGAGAACGAAGGATGACTCAGTGTGAAGCCATTAGCCAAAGACCTGGGGCATAATCTATAGAGATTCCTTACCTCCTGAATAGTGGAATTTTTTGCATGCATGTCAGTGACTTTAAGGTTACAATGGATAAGTCACTGGTATAGTTTTCTACACCCCCTGTCCCTTTTAAATGTAAGTGTCTACTGTAGTTCTGGTCTCTATGTTATCTCACCATTGTACGTGCTATGTGTGTGTTTGGGGAGATGGCACAGATGACTTGTCTTTTTAGGTCATAGATCTTCAGCTAAAAAGGTATCACAGTAAGGAAACCTCATCTACAACTGGATTTGTTTCAGATGATGAGCTTCTAAATCTGATGGCATAAAGGAAGGGAATTTGGGTGGGGTGTACTTGGCATATAAGAGGAATGTGAATCATTAGGGATCAGAGGGAGGATTATAGTCTCCAAAGGTGATCTCTCAATAAATCATATCTTCTGTATTAATGCTGTTATGTAGTTATTTGCCACATTCAATCAGGGCTGTCTGTAGACTTTAACTATCAGTGTGGCAGAAATGTTGCTCTGCCAATTTTGTACTGTAGCTTTAAGAAAGCCTGATACAAGGCACCTGAGTGGCTCAGTGGGCTAAATGGTTAAGTGTCTGCCTTTGGCTCAGGTCCTGATCCCAGGGTCCTGACATTGAGCCCTGCATGAGTAGGGAGCCTGCTTCTCCCTCTTCCTCTGCCCCCCACTAATGCTTGCTCTCTCTTTCTCTAGTGCTCTTTCTCTCAAATAAAAAAATCTGAAAAAAAAAAAAAAAAGCCTGATATGCTTTGTTTATTCATTTTTTGGGTGGTGTATAAGAAGTCTGGCTATTCATTTGGAAAACTCAACTGAAAAGGACATGTAGAAGGGAGAATTGAATAACTTCACAGAGAAAAGCCTAACTCTACCATTTTTCCAGCTATTCCAGGCATTCCAGTGACCCAGCTGAACCAATATTCCAGCTATGCCCCTCAAGTTTCCAAATGGCTACAGCCCCATCCAACAAAAGCTGAGTGGAAGACCTGTCCATCTGAGTCTGGTCAACCCACAGAATCAATCAAGAGATGATGAAAAGTTTTTTATTTTAAGTTGCTAAGTTTTGAGGGGTTTTGTTGCAGGAATATATATCTGAAAATGTCTTACCTGTTTTGGAGATTACTTCATTTCCTGTGCTGAAATAGTATGTCTTGTTCAACAACTACTTTTTGAGTTCTACTCCCTTTGGGTCTGTCTGGATGTAACTTCTTTTAGCATACATATGAAATTAAAAAATTATTCTCTTCTAATCATTTTCTAAAACCAAGATGTTATAGTGAATGGCCTACAACTGCTTTTTCCAAACTAACGCTGTTCGCTAAGTTGCTTTTCCTGTACAAGAATTCCTAAAGGAATCATTCTTTTGATGAAGCCTAACCAGCCAGAGGCCATCAAAACCAAGCCTGTAGTTTAAAAGGATCATATTTATTGACTTGCTGAAAGTGACATATTTCTTTTTTTTTTAAGATTTTATTTATTTATTTGACAGAGAGATAGAGAGCACAAGTAGGCAGAGAGGCAGAGAGAGAGAGAAGGAGAAGCAGACTCCCCGCTGAGCAGGGAGCCTGATGTGGGGTTCGATCTCAGGACCCTGGGATCATGATCTG
The DNA here is from genome assembly GCF_011800145.1 of Mirounga leonina. NCBI lineage: Eukaryota > Metazoa > Chordata > Mammalia > Carnivora > Phocidae > Mirounga > Mirounga leonina. Next base: position 40,379,744 of record NW_023270316.1, on the reverse strand, counting down.
AGCCAAAGGCAGCCGCTTAACTGACTGAGCCACCCAGGCTCCCTGAAAGTGACATATTTCAAGTATACAATACATTATTGTTAAATACAGTCACCATGCTATATATTACATCTTCAGAACTTAATTATCTTAACTAATTTAATTTTAAATTCATAAATTAATTCAACAAATATATTTTGAGTATCTACTAGGTTATGTTTAGAGGTTTTCAAATAATGGATAATGTTGTTGACACATAAAACTTTTATCTCTTTATTCCAGTTCATTTCTTTTTTCAATTAGCTAAGCTACTTACTCTAACTATATGATTGCTTAAAGTACAGTAGGTCAAATTGTGTGTACTAATTTAGAAAATCCTAAAACTCAAGGAAATTTGGTAGAATTACTTCTAAGCATGCATAGCAGATGCAACGTAAATATGGATGTAATCATTCTCAAGTACTAGAACTTTTTCACAGTCTTTGACTACAAAGTAGAAAATTATCACATACCATATGGTCTGTTTTATAACTATATGGCAGCTTCTCTAATGTAAATTGTTCAAGGTCAATCTTTGTGTAAGCTCCCTAATGTGCAAAATCTAATATAGGCTTAACATTACCATATAAAGGCAATTAGCATTGTTTGTATCAGACAACTGCAAAACAAAGTTCTAAATCTCATGCATGATTTCCATAATGTAGCCATCGTTAATATTAAAATGAGTACTAAAAATTTAAAATTTTCAGAAAATGGAGTTTTATTTAATCAAAAATCAGTTTCTGAATGACACTGGACATTTTAATTTCTTCAACATCTTTGTTTCACATTTAAAGCAAATAGGTAATTTCTCTTTTCTGTCCAGAGTATTTATGTCAAAATTGTGGTTAAGCAATTCTCTTATGTGTTTTGGAGATAAGCCTTATTTGAAGGAAGGTTTTATGCATCAACCTTTACCAGCTGTGTTTCATTTCTACTCAGGACTTTAAAAGTATATATATACTTTTGTATTCGGGGATGATTAAAAGTGTATATATACTTTGTATTTGGAGATGATTTAAATAGAATATAAGTGAAAATTTTAAGTTTAACTTTTCTTCTTTTCCCTGAATTGTTGGCCATCTCTTTTATATTAAATCTGTGCCCATGGTACAGTAAATAGCTGATAATGTCTACAAAATTATTGACAATATAGTAGTTACTTTTCTTTTTTTAAAGATTTTATTTATTTATTTGAGAGAGAGAGAGAGAATGAGAGACAGAGAGTGTGAGAGGGAGGAGGGTCAGAGAGAGAAGCAGACTCCCCGCCGAGCAGGGAGCCCGATGCGGAACTCGATCCGGGGACTCCAGGATCATGACCTGAGCCGAAGGCAGTCGCTTAACCAACTGAGCCACCCAGGCGCCCGACAATATAGTAGTTACTTCTAAATAAATAAATAAGCAATCTGCTTAATGTCCTGAAGAGAAAATGATGGGTTGACTTAAATGCTCATTTAAAACAAGTAATTGTTTTGTTTTGTTATAGAAGCATCTAAATTATTGTGTTATTAAAATCAGTGTGTAAAAGAAAGAAAATGAGTAGTAAAAGAACAATGATGCTGGTGGAATATGTGATGGGATAAGAATCAGTATCATACTTACCAACACCAGTGGTTGTTAGAAGACAACAAAATATGTGCTTTAGATTTCTGATGGAAAAGGAACCTAGTGTTAACATTCCACTATTTATCAACTTTGGACATTCAAGACCTCACAAACTTCACCTCTCACAAATATTTTAGGAAATTCTTTAGGATGTACTTCATCAAAATGGGATACTAAACAAAAGCAGCGGAAGATATAGAATCCAAAATATAGAATATTTTACCCAGTGAGGATAGGAAGTCACATGTTGACGCCTCTGCAGGAGGACAGAAGATATTTCTTTCAAACTGGACTAGGGAGGGGACTCCAAGAGATACATAGCTTTCATGGGAAAAGAGTTCTTATGAAATACTATCCCCCAGATTAGGAACAAGTTCATGAAGTGACAAAGTAAAAAAAGGAAAGCAATTATGGTTAAAGAATACAAATGTTTGGGTCAAAATTATTGAATTTTATGAAACCAGATGAACCAAGAAATAAATCAAATTAGAGAATTCAGAAACTTGTAAGTTGTTGAAAATCTCAGATAATAAATAGTGCTTTTGAAAACAGTTAAGCATGAAGTTTGGGAAGAAGGGATTAAAAGGTCTTTTCTCCAGGCTCAGGGATGCTTGGGGACTTGCTTTTTATTCTAATCTTCCCTCTAATCCTAACTCAAGGTATTTATACCAGTACTGAAGGAACTACTTAGATCACTATATATTGACCTCACTCTGTGCCTCACTGTCAACATTATTTTGTTGTTGTTGTTGTTTTGTTGTTGTTTGCCTAATCTGTAACTGATTTATAAATGGTAATCGATGACGTGCAGCAGCACCAGAACGGGGGCTTGTCACGTACCCTTTGGGGGTTCTACTTGACTAGGAAACTTTTTAAGCTGAAGAGGTCTCATAGTTGATGACGTTTCTGTTTTAAGTTAATCATCAGTCACCTACCCTTGTCCCAGTGATTGCATGTGTCTCCAGTGCTGTGTACTTCAGGAACAATCAGCAGCTGCATCTGAAATCCATGAGGCTCTTGCTATACTATTGCTGTTCAGGAGGTGTCATCTTTGGCTATTATTCTTCCTTAAAGTCAAGGAAACTTTGTTGGGGGAAGTCTGACCTGTCAGTTCTCTTTGTCAAGAAGCCGATGTCTGGGAATGTAAGTTGGTACAGGCAGTATGGAAAACGGTATTGAACATTCCTCAAACAATTAGAAAAAGAACTACCATGCGATCCTGCAATCTCACTTCTTGGTATTTATTTCAAGAAAACAACAACACTAATTTGAAAAGATAAATGCACCCCCATACTTATTGCAGCATTATTTAAAATTGCCAGGATATTAAAAACAACCTAACTGTCCATCAATAAATGAATGGATAAAGAAGATATGGTATACAGATATATAATGTTCCATTATATATGTATATATAATGGACCTTGAGGGTATTATGCTAAGTGAAATAAGTCAGACAGAAAGACAAATCCTGTACAATCTCACTTATAAGTGGAATTTAAAAACAAAAACCAAGCTCATAGATTCAGAGAACACACCGATATTGGCCAGAGGCAGGGGATGGGGACCACATAAAATGGGTGAAGAGGGTTGAAAGGTACAGACTTCCAGTTATAAAATAAATAAATCATAGGGATGAAATGTACTGCATTGTGACTATAGATAATACTGTATTGCATGTTTGAAAGTTGCTAGGAAAGTGAATCTTAAACTCCTCATCACAAGAAAAAATAGTTTGTAACTATGTATGGTTACAGATGTTAAATACTTATTGTGGTGACCATTTTGCAATATATACTAATATCACATCATTATTCTGTACATCTGAAGCTAATATAATGTTACATGTCAATTATATCTCAATAGAAAAAAAAAAGGAAATTAGCAGATGCCAACACAAGATTACATGTGCAAGAGATGTGTTTGGTGAACAAGAAAGGGGAATAATCTAGAGTAAGCAAGGAGCATCGTCAAACTTCCACTTGACTCCTGTGGAGAGAAGGAAGTAAAAAGGGTTAGAGAGGAAGATTTTCAGACTGCAACACTATATCCTAAGAAAACTTTAGTCAGGTGAATGGGGCACCCTAGGGCTAAAATTGCCTATTAAAGAATTCTTCACCTTGTCATAATGGTCCTGCATAATGCCAGTGCTTTGCTCATGGTACAACTTCCTTGCTCAGTCTTTGGTTAGAAGCAACCCATGGAAATATGGCCTCAGTACAAATGTGGGGGTGGATCTAGGAGTATCTCAGCCATTGATTAATATGTTTTCTGTAGGAGATATGAGAGCCTTATTTTCATGGTCTTATTTCAGAGCCTTATTTCAAACAGTCCACCACTCGTTAGGGAGGAAGTAGTTGAACTGAAGTACACTACAGTTTCCAGGAACAGCTCCTCCATGGTTTCCTTGGGGCTCTTTTTCTGAGAGGAAACTTAAAAGAAGCAGGTCAGTGGGACAGACATTTTTTGTTACTGTTGGTGTTAAAGCCACAACAGGTAGTTATCCTCTCCTTCTATTACCTATCCTGAATTTCCTTCACCTTCTTCTATCTCCTTGCATGTGTTGGTATATTACCTACATATGTGACCCAAATGTAAATTCCTGTGGGATATTAGTCCTTGGAAATCGTGCCTTTTCCAAGTTGGATCACTACAAGAGTCCACTCAAAATTCCTGAGGCAAGGAATACTGGAGGTACCCATTGGATTACCTGGGTTCCACATACATATTACTCTGGCCTATTTATGCAAAAGCAGTCCTATCTTCTCCTGCCAATTGCAGTCAATTATACTCACTGTAATGTTGCCTTTTCTACTAGTCTGATGGTCCCTGGATATAAGGAGTTCAAAGTGCTCAGGCAGCGGTCGTAGTTCAATGGAACATTTACTGTGTCCTATGGCAAGACTGAGTCACATTTGGGGAAAAAACATTCAACCCTGCAGAGCCCAGAGTCGCAAGAATGGGAAGCGCAAAATACTCTTGTGCGTCTCTGAGAATAATGTCAAATGGGGCCACTCCTACTACTACCACTTAGTTTCCAGACCTATTTGGGAACACAGAGCTGTATAGAGGCTTCTGACTTAAAGCATATTCTGCATCCTGAAGGATGGCAGTCTATCCTTTTAAAGGATTGCCTCTAAGCTGGTGCTTCATCTTTGCTTTTAGAACGATGTCCCAGCCCTCTGTGAGACCAGCTATTTCTAAGTAGTACAATGGAGATACAACAGGTGGATTCCCTGGTTATGCCCCCATACCCACACTACTTTTGCTATGAAATGAGTCTCCTGGTTGCATGCAATATTGTCTGGCCTCCTGTGGTAAGAATAATTTTCAAATGACCCCTAAGATTCCTATCCCTTGATATGTATGCACTGTACAACCCAGTATCTATCATTCTCATTTTATGACTGCCTATAAGCTCCTCTGAATTTATAGCTTGATAGGTCTGAAAGAATAGAGCTTTTAGGACAATTTCCAGATACCTGGTCCCTTGTTGCTTCATGGTCAAGTATTTTACCTTTACCAAGGCTCAGTGACATACCATGAGCTGTTTCTCAGTAATCTTTGCTGGAGATTTTTTGTTCTTACTGGGGAAGAGGATGCTTTCAGATTTTAATTTGGCTTTCCCCTCTATGAGACCTCTTACTCCACAGGCCAAGGAATCAATGTCAGAGTTATTCCAACTGGCAAGTATATCCTCTCCCTTATTCTGAGTGGCTTTACCTAATCAGGTGAGCCTCTTAAAAAGAGGATCTAGAGATTAGAGACAGAATAAATCAGAGAGATTTGAAGCTACAGAAAACAGTCTTCGGTTGGCCTTGACAAACAAAATGTCATGTCATTAAGAGGCATGTGGCAAGAAATGATAGGCAGCCTATCAGAGCTGAGAGTCGTCCCCTGCTGACAGCCAGAGACCTCCATCTTACAACTATAAGGAACAAAATTGTGCCAATGACCACATGGGCTTGGAGAAGACCCTGAGCTCCAGGAAAAAATATAACCAACATCTTACTTTTTAAGATTCTGAGCAGATGATCTAGCTAACCTGTACCTGGATTTCTGATCCACATAAACTGTGAGATAATAAATGGATATTGTTTTAATCCACCAAGTTTGTGATAATTTGTAGTGAGGCAATAGAAAACTTATACAGATTCTATACCTGTGAAAGAGAAATCTGTAAGCCCTCATGCAGTAGTCTTGGTCAGGGCTCTGTAGGCGGGAAAGCCAAACCTATACCTGGAATATGTTTCAATATAAATTCTGGCTCTTCTAGAAAAGTGATATTTGGCACCAGGTAGCTTATACTTGAGGAATAGTGTCATACTGGGGGCTCAGAGTAGGTCTGTCTGGCAGGTTGGGCATTCCAAAGAGGTGGTAGTTAGATTAGCCTTTGATAAGTAGAAGTCCATGTTGCTGGGTCAATTCGTAGCTTCAGTTTCTGCCACTCACTGCACCAGCAGTAGATGTTAAACAGGGTTTGATTGCTAAAATAAATTCATACAATCCAAGATGAAATACTTATAAATCTACAGTTTATTACCACAAAAAAGATATATTAGTGACAGCATTAAAGTAAGCAGATGCATTACAGCCAAAGTCTGTCTCACAGCCAGAGGTCCAGAGACATCAGGTGTGGGCTCCTATTATAATCCATTTCTAAGGGCCACGGATGGATGCACTTTTTTTCTTGGATCAGGAACCACCAATGTGTGCATGGAACACCTTGGAATTAGGGCGCTCAAAATGGAATCTTGGCTGGAGATTTTTATTTTTTATTTTTTGCTGGCCATGTAACATATTTCTGCTACATAACCAGCTTTAACGGCAGAGTCCTCCAGGGTCTCACAGAGACCAGGTGCGAATCATCAATCTCATTGTTATCAATAAACAGTGCTGATGAGCTGGAACAAATGGGCCGGAAACTCTTTAGACCCATGGTTATAAAGGAACACTATTAATCGGAATGTTTCATGCCTTGATTAAGGGTCATTGCCATGCACAAACTTTTGCAAGACAGTTCAGGCTAATTCCGAGCTTGCTGTAATTAACCTTCACAACAAAACCATTATTCCATTTGTGTGCCTATTTTGCCAGTCCCAAGATGGCATATGAAGTTTGGCTAACATCAGATGGCCAAGTCATTTTATCTACTTGCGTTTCCAGTACTACTCTCATGGTGGATGCTTTATGATGGGCATCAACATGTGACACAAATATCTTCACACTTGGTGTCCACTTCCATGTGCTACTTAGCCATGTGCCAGTTCTGTTACCACACTAATTAGATGGCCAGCGGTTCCACCCACTGGGAAATATTTTCTTTCCACTTTCATTTATAGCCACTCTGAACATGACTGTAATTCTTATGGCACCTCTTTTCAGCTTGCACCCACCTGCTGAGGGAACTCAATTATAAATGAAGCCTGGACATTATTCTTTCTCCTTCAACTGAACATACAGGAACACCCATACAAACAAAGATGTGAGCTGTGAAAGGTTTATTTGTTCAACTTTAGTGGTGACATGAGGGTCTAGGCTACTCACTCATGCATAGGTGTGGCTGTGGGCTCATTGAGTCCATGGTGAGCTAGACTTCAGCCGGGGCCCCAGCCCCATTTACGGTCTGTTCTCCCTAAGTCCCCGTTCTAACAAGGGAGATATAACAACAATTTGTGCCTCTGAGTATCATTGTCAACCAGATCTTATGCCCAATAGTTCTCAAGATATCTATTTTTTCACCTAGTGTAAAATCTCCCAAGTGAATGGCTATAGGTTCTTTCGTGAAACTGGGGAATTCATTAGAGTGTGTAACTGCTGCGGTGTTAGGGTCTTTCCTTTTAGGGAGCTAAGTACTTTTATGCCAGTGAGTTCTGGACTCAAAATTGGCTCCCATGTGAGTACTGACTAAAGGACTGAGTCCTTTTGCCTTCGTACCTTCAACTCTTGCCTTCCTACCCTTTGTGGTTGGGTATGTTACGTAGCACTCTTTTTGCTGCCTATTAATTTTGTCTAAAGGGACATCAGGCTCTATTTAATGTCTTCACAACTTCTTGTCATTCAGTTCCCCCCAGCAAATGATGTCCCTTTACCACTGATGGAGAAATTTGAGCACGGGCAAGTGGGCACTGAACATGAAGTTTAATGGTTTAGTCTTACATAATTTTTCCTTTCTCATATAAAAACAGATGGCTGAATAACAAAGAACCACATCTGACCTAGATGGAGATAATTAAACATCATAGATAGTGGAATGAGATGAATAGTGTATCAAGATGAGACTTAAGTTGAGCTTGCATAAGAGATGGAGAATTTGTTCTTCTATGTGAAGAAGTGTGCTGGTTTGGGTGACCAGAGGGAGAGACCGACCCACACACAGTGTGCTCTGTTTTCTGTATGGTACAGTTACTGCCCAGAAGTGCCTTGTGAGATGGGCACGCCATTTCTGAGACTTCCCTTGCATTTCACAATGGAACACTTCTTGCCTATGGGTTATGAATAGCATTGGCAAGTATTATTACTTCAGAGCCTGGATATAAGGAACGGTTGTGCTTTCTCTATATTCTCCTACTTGCCCCAGCTGTATGCAGGCAGAGACAACCCCTTAGGATAGGGATTCTCACAAGTGTATAACAACATCGGCAGTATCTGGGAACATACTTGAAGCAAGTTCCTAGGCCTACTTCTGAATTTTTAAAGAAATATGGGGTGAGAAGAGTGTGAGCGGTCAAAGCAATCTTGGTTTTAGCATGTCCTCTGCAGTGATTTTATAACAGCTATAAGGTTGAGTAGATACAAAGGATGGAAGGAGAATACATCCCTGAATTACCATGTAGAACAAAGCCCTTGTGATCCACAGGTACTGCTATGAACTGTGAGTAAGAATAGTTGCCCCTTTATATATGTTACAAATTTTAAGTCTATTTGTTGCAGTAGCTTAACATTATCATAACTAATACAAATGCAAAATAAGGGAATGGTGATAATGAATTTCAAGTGTACTATGAAGAATACAACTCATCAAGAATAGAAGAGGTGGGATGATCACGAATGTGGGCAGAGATGCAGCAAAAGAATTGCTTTAGTTGGGAGGGTTTTATAATTTGTATAACCTCACAAGAGGTGTTTTTCGTTTATGTATTTTTAGTTTGACAATGATCTGGTGAAATAAAGATGGTTTTGAAAGCACTTACCTTTCATTACATGGATAAAACTATTATGGATCTACAGTAATTCTGTTACCTTTTTTTTTTTTTTTTTTTTTAGCTCAGCAGTTTGTCTTTAAGATCACTTATGACCAGACCATAGATGGACAACTAATTTGTTGCTTCTAACTGATAAATAATATTTTACGGTGTGCATACATTCTACTTTACTTGTCTCCTTTCCCAGTAAGGGAACACAGATGGGCTACAAGATCCAAATATTGAAAATACAGCAGAAATGAGAGGAAATGTGACAATCTATGAGAAAGGTGATAGAGTTAGAAAAGGCTAAGTACAAATTTTAATTCTTTAAAATTATCGATTTTGTTTTGTTGCATTTGATCTGAATAACTGCACTATATAATTTCATAAACCTTTTATGTGACAGGTAACATATAAACCATAAGCCTCATTATTTCACTTTGTAACTGGAGACCACACTATTATTTTATGGATGAACAGGATTTCTAAGGTTTGGACCAATTCAAATCAAAAGCCAGAAATGTTTGCTCTAAATACCAGTCAATCAATTCTCAGTTCATGCTCTACAAGGGCCTAGAGATTACCCTGTTTACCTATACAACATATTTTGTCTTTTTTTCCTATCAGCTAATACTTAAAAATTGGAAGGTTTCATATGCAAATTAGGTAACATTTGTTTTATTTCATGGAAAATATTCTAAAACATTTTAATACCAATATATATGCATAATATGTAGTAAAATCTGATTCCCCCTAAAATGTTATGTAAAATGGAAAATTCTGAGATAAGGTTCATGCTTGTTGAACGTCCCTCTAGGCTAAAGGCAGGAGTGAAAGTGAACTTCTCTCCACAGTTAGAGATACTACCTTGATAAAATTTGAGATGCACTGCCCTAGGGCATTCTGTCATGTCATCCCCAGACTCTTCCTTCAAAGAAAACAGCTAAACGTAGTCTAATACTTCTGGCAACAGATGGTGAAGTGGTTTTAAGTATAGCATTCATTTTTATTAAAAATGTAGATTCTAAATATTGTGAATAAGAAAACAGAGCAATATATTTTACATGGTATTTTTGATGAATTATTAATGTCAACTGTTGTTTTCAAAACTCTGCTAGTGTGTTTAAAAGCACATCACAAGGAATTTATATCTCTGATGGAAACTCTTTATCCAGGGCATACACTAATAGAAAACCATTCCTACCTTTCTTCTTCAGTTGTTTAACAATTAACATTTATATTCATTTAGAGTTTGTGTGTGTGTGTGTGTGTGTGTTTAATTTTAGGATATTAACATTGTACAACTATTTCCAATTTTATTTCTAAATTTTGAATAACTGCTCACTTACTACCCTTGAGGAAATGATTTCTTTACTTCTAAATTTTGTTTTTTGATTTTTTTTTTTTTTGGTAAATATACCACTCACACAAATTAGTGACCATGCTTATTTGTCTATATTAGAGAATGATAATTCACTCTTAATTACAAATACCCAAGTTTATCAAATAGAACAAGACTTTGAATCATCTTATTTTCTTTCTGTCTCAACCATGCATTTAAATAGAAGGCTTTCCCACAATATTAAATGGTTATCATTTTAGTTAGCCATGTTAGGTAGTTTTTTTTCTGAACATTCAATCTGTTATATTGCTAAAAATAAAATATCTTTTCAAACATGGTTAGAGCAGAGACACATATTTAAATGTAATTGTATTTAGCATGTATCTTTATAAAATGCCTTATCGCCTCTAATGGCTTTGCAGTTGATTGTCTCTGATATTTTTGGTAGAAAATCCTATTCATTTGCAAATAATTATCATTGTGTCATCAAATTTCTATTATTTCCTATTTTAATATCTTATTTTGTTTTACTTTTCTAAGAGCAATATTAATGTTATTGATGACAGGTATCTTAATTCCTCTTTATATTATGAATAATGCTCAAAGAGAGTACAAGAAATAAAAGATGGAGAAAAAGAACAAGATAGACACAGAAGGAGAAGTGTTTGTGAAAACAGATTTTTCAACACATATCAAAATATAATATGTTCTCTTTTTTTATTTAGCAGCTTGAAATATATGAACAACTGTCTTAGTGTTAACAATCTTGTAACCCCCCAAAATAAAATAAATAAAATTAAAAAAAAAAACAATCCTATAATCCATGAATGAACCCACTTTTTTTTGAACCCACTTCTTAATGGCATATTCATAACTCCTTTAGCAAGCCATAGTTTCTATGAGGTAATACCATGCTTAGAATTTTGCATCAATATGTATAAGTGAAATTAATGTGTGTAATACCACTATGTGCTATCTCCATTTTGTTATTGTCTCAGATAATGCTAACTTAGTAAGTGCCATTGGCAAGTTTCCTTGTCTTCGGTACTTTGGAAAAGTTAAAATGGCGTAGATACTCCTTATCCCTGGACGTATTTTTTGGAGGCTTTCTTAATGTTTAGAGTTATTAGTCTTCTTGGATATTTAAAGCTTTTCTTAAGTTATTTTTCTATTTATATTTTCTCAGATAACTAAGATAACTAATTAGAATGAAATCTTCAAATTTATTGAAATGAATGTGTGAAAATTATCTCTTTAAGCTATTAAATTAATCTTATAAATGTGGTTATGTTTTCCTCATTGTAAGTTTTGTCTATTTGTGGACATTTTCTTCATTAAGATTTTATCTATTTTATTATTACAAACCAATAACTTTTAAATAGATTTGTCAAGATAACTGTTTTCAAGTTAATCATTTTTTGTGTTTATAGTCAATAATTCCCTATTCCTATGATATTTGATCTCTATTAGAGTTATTTTTACTACTGAAATTTAAGTTTTAATTCATTTTTATTATATTAATGTGATTAATTAAAACAATTGGTTATTATATCTTTTATTAAAAGCAAATCTGAATTTTCCTTACACTATATATTGCTTTCTTTCTATTATAAAAAATTCAGTTTTATTGGGATATAATTGACATATAAAATTGTATTAGTTTAAGGTGTACAACATATTGATTTGATATATGTTTATATTACACAATGATCACCATAATGAATTTAGTTTATCTATCACTTCACACACATAGTTAAAATTTTTATCTTGTGATAAGAACTTTAAGATCTACTCTCTTTACAGCTTTTCAATATACAATACAGTATTGTTAACTATTGTCATCACGCTGTACATCACATCCACAGAAGTTATTTATTTAATTAATTAATTAATTAATTATTTAAAAAAAGATTTTATTTATTTATTTGACAGAGAGAGACAGCGAGAGACGGAACACAAGTAGGCAGAGAGGGAGAGGGAGAGGGAGAAGCAACTCCCCGCTGAGCAGGGAGCCTGATGTGGGGCTCGATCCCAGGACGCCAGGATCATGACCTGAGCCAAAGGCAGATGCTTAATGACTGAGCCACCCAGGCAATATCTTAATATTGCTCTTAGAAAAGTAAAACAAGGGCCACCTGGGTGGTTCAGTCATTAAGAGTCTGCCTTTGGCTCAGGTCATGATCTCAGGGTCCTGGGATCGAGCCCTGCATCTGGCTCTCTGCTCGGCAGGAGGCCTGCTTCTCCCTCTCCCATTCCCCCTGCTTGTGTTCCTTCTCTCACTATATCTCTCTCTAAAAAATAAATAAAATCTTTAAAAAAAGAAGAAGTAAAACAAAATAAGATCCTAAAATAGGAAATAATAGAAATTTGATGACACAATGATAATTATTTGCAAATGAATAGGATTTTCTACCGAAAATATCAGAGACAATCAACTGCAAAGCCATTAGAGATGATAAGGCACTTTATAAAGATACATGCTGAATACAATTACATTTAAATATGCATCTTTTTTTTTTTTTGGACAAACATCTTTATTTAAGAAATCAAATAAATAGATGGGGTAAAAAATTATGGTAGCAACTTCACACAAGGGTATGAGACCAAACTTAGAACTACTTGCTCAAGTTATTCAGGATGGTACAAAATTAAGTGCTCACAATTAGCACAGAAAATATCTGGTTATAGTACTTGTTTTTAAATGGACATTTACTAGTTTACAGTAAGATCCCACTTGTTAGGGACCACTCCCCACCCCGTTGGTGTACAACCTAAAAAAGCTAAGAATGCAAATGTTAATGTAATATAAACTTTTCTTTGTTTACAATTCCAGAATTACAACTTCTTTGTAGTAAAACTATCAACAGGTTCACTTACTTCAGTTTACTGTCGGAGGGAAAGGCAATATAAGAACTGAAAGTTTGTATCTTTTGATGATCCTCACCCATTTCCACCACCCCCTGCTTCTGGTAACCACCAATTTTTCTATGAGTTCGTATGGAAGTATAGAAGATATTTTCAGGATACCTTGCTAGCAAAAACACGTTTTCTGCTTTTTTATGAGACTACCAGTGGAAGGTAATTACTATCAATTAATCAGTTTGTTTCCTAGAATTTTAATGTTATTGATACTACTGAGTCCATACAAACACTTAACAAAAAACGATAAGATCCTTCATAGAATTTGGAAGTAGATGTTGTTTCTTTTTGCTATTTAATTATCCCTTTCTGTGTTATCCTTCTACTCTTTGTAAAGTTCAGTTTTATTTCTTCAGATAACAAAACATTTCTTCTACCTCTTAAAGAGTCAACCATTTAACATTGCTTTTACTTCAATCTGTAAATTTGAAAGTCTCATTTATTGAGAAATATTATCATTATTATTGCCTAGAAAGGAAGAAAAAAAGTGTTACATACTTTCTATATGCTCTTGTTTTTATTAACTTAATCCTTTTTTGAATATGAGTCTAAAATAAAATTTATAAATCATATAATCAAAAGAAATCAATTTTGACTCAAGATGTTACTATAGTACAAAAAACACAACACCAACTCTATTTCTCCTATTAGAGAAAGAAAGAAAGAGAAAAGGAAGGAAGGAAGGAAGGACGGAAGGACATCAAAGAATGACCAAAATAAACTTATAAAAAGTAAATACTGGATAAACAACAGAATAAGGGAATAGAAGAGCATTTATAAATAATAAATATACATAGTGGAATTTGAGAACTTATTCTATCCCTCCAACATACACACACACACACACACAAATTAATTCATATAAGAACCAGATACCATGAAACACCACCACCATCTGAGGATAACAAAGCAGTATTTATAATTAAAACTTTGGTCACTAAGATGGAAGTAAGATATTAGTTGTAGGTCTAGAAAGTTAAGTTGAGACAACAGCCATCAAAAAGAAAGAGAGAGACAAAGAAACAAAACTGAAAGAGACAGAGAAAGAGAGATAAGGTGGGGAGAGAAAAAGAAGAAGGGGGGAAGAAGAGGAGAGAAGGAGGAGGAGGAGTGAAAAGAGGAAGGAAGGAAGAAGGGAAGGAAAGAATGAAAGAAGGAAGGGAGGAAGGAAGGAAGGAGTTACAATGACTTTAGAAAATTGTCAGTTTCTTAAAAACTTAGCATATCTAGTTATTTACTCGAGAGAAAATGAATCATATATCTGTGTGAAAACATATGCATGTTTTCAGTCAGGATTTGAATCCAGGCAAACTAAAAAATATGCTAATTTATTTTTTCTTTCTTTCTTTTTTTAAAGATTTTATTTATTTATTTGACAGAGGGAGATAGCGAGAGCAGGAACACAAGCAGGGGGAGTGGGAGAGGGAGAAGCAAGCTCCCAGCGGAGCAGGGACCCCGATGCGGGGCTCAATCCCAGGACCCTGGGATCATGACCTGAGCCAACGGCAGATGTTTAACGATTGAGCCACCCAGGCGCGCCTAAAAATATGCTAATTTAAACTAACTGAATTGAATTAGTTGCTACCTAAATAAAGTTAATAATACAAATATAGAAAGTGAGTGATAGTAAGATGATCATAAGTGAGTAAAACTTTAATTTCCCAAAGATGGAAAGACATTAGAGAGTAAAGTGTGTGTGTGTGTATATATATATATATATATATATATATATATATATGTGTGTGTGTGTGTGTATATATATATATATATATATATATATGAAGAAATAGATATAAATTCATATAATGTATATTATGGAGTGATCACTTAAAGTGAATACTCCAAACATTTTTCCTTTTAAGAAAGGATCTGGGAGTCAGGGAATCATTTCAGAAACTTGTTTTTTATTTTGGTACAGTACAATTCTATATTTTTTACATTTGTATATATTTTTTGGTAATATGTGAAAAGTGTCTGAATTCTTATTATGCCCAAGCATTCAATAAAGTTTCCTTGCAAATTTGTTCTTAGTAACAGGCCTCTGTGCAGGTACTTAACAGACAAATGTGTGCACACACAGAGTATCTAATTGCGATACAAGCAAATTTTGTTTTCTTATCCTCTAAAATGTATTTTGTTCTATGCAAATTAGCATATATTCAAAGAAATATTCTAGTCAGGAAATTTTTGAGCTGCTGGAATATTACCGAAAAGGTAAATTTAGTACAATTGCCTTGCTCACTAGCCTGTTTTCGGAAGCACACCTCCTTCATTTTAAATTTTCATAGTTACGGGGTGTGTATGCATTCATTAGGCCATCTGCAGAAATAGAGGCTGAGTTGAGAGGAAGCAAAACAGTAAATATTCTAAGCTTGGGAATAGAGAGAAAAAAGAGAAAACAAGGAGAAGATAAAACTGTCTTTAGGTTGAAATTTTTTAAATGGCTCCACAAATTTACCAGCAGTAAGTCTTTTAAGGTATGGAAATTTATGAACACTAGTGCTTTTACCACAAATTACTTTTAGCGGCTTAGACGTATACACAAAACAGTTAATGGTTTGCGGAGTTCCTACCATAAATACTAGTCATTTTTACACAAGATTTAGGTTTGACACTATTATGAGAATTTGCTAAGTGACAGAAGTACGCCTGTACTCTCATCCCTATCCTTCATCGCAGCTATAGCAAAACTTCATGGCATTTACTCTAAATTCAAAACACCTTAAAAGAGATATTAAAAATGACTTTTCCTTTCCCGTTTTTGCAAAAAAAAAAAAAAAAAAAAAAG
Organism: Mirounga leonina; assembly: GCF_011800145.1. Taxonomy (NCBI): domain Eukaryota; kingdom Metazoa; phylum Chordata; class Mammalia; order Carnivora; family Phocidae; genus Mirounga; species Mirounga leonina. The sequence continues at coordinate 40,363,885 of NW_023270316.1, read as the reverse complement.
ATTTTAAAAAGACATTTGTCTTGACTTAGTGCTGGGCCTTCCACGTTTGGTTTTTTCTTCTCCTGGACAGGAGGCCTCTGTAGCAACCATGTTACGCCAGATCATCAGTCAGGCCAAGAAGCGTCTGAGCGTGATCCCCCTCTTCGTATTTATTGGGGCAGGAGGTACTGGAGCAGTGTTGTGTGTCTTGGGCCTGGCATTGTTCAATCCAGATGTCAGCTGGGATAGGAAGAATAACCCAGAACCCTGGAACAAACTGTCCCAATGATCAATACAAGTTCTACTCAGTGAATGTAAATTACAGCAAACTGAAGAAAGAAGGTCCAGACTTCTAAATGAAATGTTTCACTATAAAGCTGCTTAGAATGAAGGTCTTCCAGAAGCCATCCACACAATTTTCCACTTATCCAGGAAATATTTCCCCTCTAAATGCACGAAATTGTGTTGGTGTATTGTGTTGGGGTTTACACTGAATAATAAATATCTGAAACTTGAAAAAAAAAAGACATTTGTCTTTGCAAGGAACGTCCAATTTCAAAGATGTATTATTTTATGTCCCAAACATAATATTGTCATAAAAAGTCCTCTACCCTTCCATCTATTAAGAACAAAGAAAAGCATATATAAGAGTTTTCTAGGTAGATATAGCTAATTAGCTGGACTAATCTATATAAATAGAACACAAATATAAGGCAGATGCTTTGATTTCAAAATGTAGATCTTTATTTTAATGGGCAGGTCTCTAGATTTCTAGTCTTTAGGAATATTGTCTAAACCATTGTTTCTCTTCAGATTTCTCCCATCTGTGACAAAGGAAAATAAAATCTCTCCAACATTCTCTTATGCGCTGGGTCTCTCTTAGGTTTTACTCTTTTCTTCTCCTTGCCAGTCACTGTTCCCTCACATACATCTTTTTTTTTTTTTTTTTAAGATTTTATTTATTTATTTGAGAGAGAGAGAATGAGAGACAGAGAGCATGAGAGGGAGGAGGGTCGGGGGGAGAAGCAGACTCCCTGCCGAGCAGGAAGCCCGATGCGGGACTCAATCCCAGGACTCCAGGATCACGACCTGAGCCGAAGGCAGTCACTTAACCAACTGAGCCACCCAGGCGCCCCCCTCACATACATCTTTATACGGCTGCAAAATTTGAAAGGGGGGTCATTAAAAAAATATTTCAAGGATATTTTGAATTAAGAGTAAATATATGTAAATACAAATACATGGGGTAAAAGTGTAATTGTATCTCAGTCACTTAAATTCTCACAGTGATGTTAAAAACTATCATTTTTGTTTACATCCTCATTATCAAGTACTTACCACAGTGACATCTTTAGCTTCAAAGGGAGAAAGCATGTCTTGCCTAGCTTGGTCTACATATGCCTACCTGACACAGTCAAGGACCAGGGGCGGGGAAGCCCCAAGTGAAAACCATTATACACCTGAGGCACTTCCTCTTGGCTCTTATTCCTAACCCACTTCTCTTACCAAGCAAAACCAAGATGTGGCCCAATATACAAGCCAGACTTATAAACAACAGCCTCAGCCATTTCCTGTTGATGGAAGGAACAGAGGCTCCACAAACCTGAAAGACCCTGGCTTTAAAAAACAGTGAGTTCCCTGAGTTGCCTGCCAATATCAACCAATCAGAACAAGACACTTTTCTATCCCTTATCAGCATTTTGTACCAGAGTGGGAACCTGAGTGGGGACGTTATATAAGCAGGACCTCCCCTTTGGTGCAGGAGGCCAGCCTGACTCCTCTTTCTTGGAGGCGTGTCTCCCTTCAGCTCATGCTATTGCCCCAGTAGGGCCTTGACTGTGCTTTTGACTTTTGGGTCTGGCCCTGTTTCTATCAATGATGGACCCAAGAACCTGATTCCCAAGAGCCTGACTTCAGTAACATACCTAAAACTCAGAGGTGCTTTTGCTAAATAGAAAAAGAGGACATTGCATGTGATGCACAATGATCAGACTTGCCTCTAGCACCCCAATATCCTTGAATACTTTTGTTGTTACCTATAGCACAAACTTAAACCTCCTTGAAATGAAGCAACTCAAGTCTAATAATTATCACATCCATATCCAGGTCTACAATTTCTAAGTGTGGTGTAGACTTCGTCATTTTGGATATATTTCTTTGTGGTCTGGTGACCTATAATCTAATGAAAAAATATCTTAACATCTCATAGCCAGTATTCAGTGGTGCTGTATGAACAGCGTAGACAGTTCAGATTGTTCCATTAAGAAAACAAAAGAATGCATACATTCTTTCAAATTAGTGATTGTGTTTTCTTTGGGTAAATACCCAGTGGTGGAGTTATTGGATAAATACCATATGAATTTACTTATATGTGGAATCTAAAAAACAGAACAAATAAACAGACAAACAAAAAGCAGAATCAGACCTATAAACACAGAGAACAGACCGACAGTTGCCAGAGGAATAGGGGTTAAGGAGATGGGCAAAAGGTGAAGGGTAGTGGGAGATACAGGCCTCTAGTTAAGGAAGGAATAAGTCATGGGAAGAAAGAGCACAACGCAAGGAACGCAGTCAGTGATACTGTAGTAGTGTTGTATGGGGACAGATGGTCGCTATGCTTGTGGTGAGCATCGCATAATGTTTAAACTTGTCAAATCTCTATGTTGCACGCTCGAAACTAATGTAACATTGTGTGTCTACACTCGAATCAGAAGAAGCAGCTGCAGCAGACAACAAAAGAATGAGAAGCTCCCAGCAGTTCCTGATCCCTAGGCATTATGAAATATTGTTGGGCAAGAATTTTGCAAACTGCCTACCTTGGCAACGGAGCAAACTACTTGTAGAGACACTAGGTTGACTCTCTGGGTTGATTCCCATCACACTGGGTTCTGCAGACCCTGGCTTTGCTCCCGGGAATAGTCTCCTTGCTCAGTCTCTACCGGGACTCTCACGGCCGGCTTCCATCTGGTACAGACTGGAAGCCCAGAGTTTGCCATAGCAATCCAACAGCCACTGTGCTTTCCAGGCCAGGCTTGTGGTATCTTTGGCAAATATAAATCCCTAAGAACTGATTTGGCTTGGGATCTGTTTTTTTTTCCAGTCAGTTATACGGGCAAGTGAACACATGGAACACTTGGAAAACCTTGTCTAGGTAAAGCATGGACTCCTCCTTTGTCTGTTATCAATGCATTTTTGCTGAGCCCTTTCCTCTTCACTAATGGTCTCATGATAAAGTTGCAGGGTCGTGGGATATCCTAGAGTTTTAACATATGTGTATGCTGCTTTAACCAATTTGCTGAGTCACTAATAAAGCCAATTTTGAGTGGAGTTCAGAGTCATGGAAAGCTTTCTATCTGGTGTGGGCTATATAGTTAAAACGAAAACCCTTCCTCTCTGCCATTATGGCTGGAAAGGATGGAAAACTGGTGATAAAGAGCCTAGAGTAAGAGGTACATCAACAGTTCATAGACTAAAAATCTTAGGTCCAGCATCTTAGTGTATATATGTGGTCAAACCAACTGCTAGGAAAAGAGAGGTGAGGAAGTTCTTCATAATAAATACTATGGATTAGAGGATTTATTCTGTGAATGTCAATTAATGGGCTTATGAACAAGTCGTTACAATTGTAGAATGGAAGGGATGCTATTGTCAAACAATTGAAATGCATAAAACAACATTTGATAAAGCCATTGGTGACATGTTCCCATTGCTGGAAGCATCTTCCCCCATAATGATACTCATTGACAAAAAAATTAAAGTAGCAACACACATTCCCAGGAATCATAGATCTTACACATGACCAAATTTATTAATAATATCAAAGGATATGAGCACAAACCAAGCATAGGAATACCATTTCTGTCTCCTGTGATTCCCTAAACTTTCAAATTATTTCTTTTCGGCTTTGGTACATATTTGGGTTTCAGAGATGCATGCTAACACTAATTATATATCGTGGGTGTGAACTCAGAGGAAGCTGTTTCAGTATGGGACTTAGTTTTTATCCTTTTTTAATCACATAAGCTGAAGAGTTTATATGTTAAAGTTCTAGTTTACAACCAAATTTGTTTCAGAGAAGCAATCTAGATGGATCAAATATACTCTGCTCAGAACATATTTAGGTAGTTTTATTGACTCTCTTTCTTCTACTAAAACTATTTTTTACAAAGAGATCTTTGAGGTCAACATAGATGTAAGTGTCGTCAAGGAGAGAAGGAATAAGTTACATACCTGCTATAGATAGATTTTTTTTTCTTTCCAGGTACTATAGCTTCGGGAGAAGAATAGATAGAAAACCAATTAATTGCATTGGACTTTTCTTATACTGGTGGGGGCATTGGATTTAGACACAGGATTTAGACACGTTATCCTGTCCATCATTTTTCTATTTTTGACTTTAAAAGAATACTCTCAACTGAGAAATTTCTATTATTAATTTTATTCATATGTTTACTGGATCTGTTAAAACTTATTAAACCATACAATTTGCTTCTGAAGAAAAACTCTTTTGCAGTGAAAGAAATAAAGAGCTGATGCCATGTGATGTACCTGTCTTATCATATGCCAAATCAGCCGGAAAATACAGCCTTCTATTTTATTGAATGCTAGACCGTGGTTAGGAGGATTAAAGGTGCTGTTCTTCAAGATGTATATTTTTTGACCTAATAAACAAAATAGATTACTGCTCTTCCCATTTTCAGATTTCATAGATTTGAGACCAAATATTAGAAGTGGGATTGAGGGGCGCCTGGGTGGCTCAGTTGGTTAAGCGACTGCCTTCGGCTCAGGTCATGATCCTGGAGTCCCGGGATCAAGTCCCGCATTGGGCTTCCTGCTCGGCGGGGAGTCTGCTTCTCCCTCTGACCCTCCTCTCTCTCATGCTCTCTGTCTCTCATTCTCTCTCTCTCTCAAAATAAAAATAAAATCTTAAAAAAAAAAAAAGAAGTGGGATTGATTTCTCTTACAATTACACCTTATTAATCACTAGTACACTTTTACCATTCTTCCCTGTGATTATGGGATCTTCTGATATCATGCTCTTAGAGCCCCAAAGAGAAATACTTTCATTATGAATGAAATGCTTTCATTATGAAGCAGCAATGGTTCCACCATTGTTGGAAGGTCAGCCTGCCTCCTGCATATATTTGTGGATCTTTGTGCCTGAGTCGTAGGCAAGATGTGCAGTTACACCACTCTCTGAGATGACAAATTCTGTTGGTGAGAGAGGAATTAAGATTTCTTTTTTTTTTTTTTTAAAGATTTTATTTATTTATTTGAGACAGAGAGAGTGAGAGACAAAGAGCATGAGAGGGAGGAGGGTCAGAGGGAGAAGCAGACTCCCTGCCGAGCAGGGAGCCCGATGCGGGACTCGATCCCGGGACTCCAGGATCATGACCTGAGCCGAAGGCAGTCGCTTAACAAACTGAGCCACCCAGGTGCCCTTAGATTTCTGTCATGCACTGAGGTTGTGGAGACATAGAATGGAATATAGAGATTCCTAAGATTCTGTTCATATTACAACATGAATTTTTGGGTAGGTTTCCAAGTTTCATAATGTTAGTGTGATGCTTTGTTGCCTCATACCTGTAGGATCATAATGAGAGGGATTTTCCTTCTCATCAGCCACTAATAGTTAAGGTATAAGCATTAGAGGAAGCATCAGTCAAGTACATTGTTTTCCTAGAGTACTGAAGCTGGAGATACAAAGACAGAGACAGAGATTGAGAGAGAGACTAGAGGGGAGATGAAAGAGAAGGAGGAACTTCCTTTTCATATCTGCCCCCAGTAAGCGCAGTACCCAGCAGCAGTAATGGTAGTTTTCTGACCAAATTGTCTCTGCAGTGTAGTCTGTGAAATATCTTTATTTTTTTTAAATTTCTTCACCTACTCATCTATACTGATATTAGTTATATGATCCACTTATATAGCTCCAGCAAATCCCTTATTTGTTTAAGAAAACCAGTGTTAGCCTTTATACTTTGCAAAGGATTAGTCGAACTGATACTGTCTTTTTGCGTCCAGTGTTGTCTTTAAAACTTTTGATGCCAGTTGGACTCTTTTTTCCTTTGCGCATAACTATTTTCTTCTTCCTGGAAACATTGTTATGCTTGTTGCTGTTTTAGATTTTGATTTTATTTGATTTATTTTCTTCTGCTTTGGAGCATTTTCTGTTGCAATATTATTTTATTTTTATTTTTTAATAATTTTTTAATTTTTTATTTATTTGCGAGAGAGAGAATGAGAGACAGAGAGCATGAGAGGGAGGAGGGTCAGAGGGAGAAGCAGACTCCCAGCTGAGCAGGGAGCCAGATGTGGGACTCGATCCCGGGACTCCAGGACCATGACCTGAGCCGAAGACAGTCGCTCAACCAGCTGAGCCACCCAGGCACCCTATTTTATTTTTATATCATCTCAGGTACTTCATGTTTCTCCCTGTGCAGCGACTATTAAGAAGGATAAGAGAAATTTTGAATCTTCTGGTATCTTATGTTTTCATTAACATTTTCCATATTTTTGCTTGTATCACCTGCATTTTGGGAGAATATTCAGTTTTTGTCCACATACTCAAATTTTCATCATTATCTATGTTCTTAGTACTACTCAGTCTATTAATTAAATTTTTCTCCCTAATTTAGAAAAACTATATTAAAATTTCAAAAATCCATTTATTCCTACCACATAATAACTTTTTTTTTTCTTATTTTATGGGTATTAGATACACTATAACTTTTAAAATGTTTAATTTCTAATTTGAGAGTATTCTTTTAGAGTTAAATTTTCTATTCTTTAATATTTGTACTAAATTCATTTGGTTTTTCAAAATGTTTAATTTCCTGTTCTCTCATTCTCTCTCTCTCTCTCCCTTTCTCTTTTTGCAATTGAAAATTTGTGTTTGCTTATTCTGAAATGTAGAATTGTATTATAGTAGTGTATTTAATAGCATGTCTATATGCTAGTTACAGTATATACAGTAAAAATATAGTAAAGTATTTAGGATCCCCATCTACAAATTCCTTTTGGGTCCTGGACCTCCAAATCAAATGCTCTTAGACAGTGAGATTTTTTTCCTTTGGTCAGTTGTTAGTTGGAACCTGAAGATCTTAAATTTAAAAAAGGATCGTGCAGGGGCACCTGGGTGCCTCAGTCAGTTGAGCGTCTGCCTTCAGCTCAGGTCATGATCTCGGGGTCCTGGGATGGAGCCCACATCGGGCTTCCTGCTCAGCGGGGAGTCTGCTTCTCCTTCTCCTTCTGCTCCTCCCACCCTCCCCCACTAGTGCTTGTGCATGCTTTCTCTCTCTTTCAAATAAATAAAATAAAAATTAAAAAAATAGGATAGAGCAACTTATTTATAAGGTGGTATATTTGTAAGTTGGGTATAAATTCTATATTTGAAAAGTAAGAGTATATTTGGCTTGATTAACTTACTTTATTAGGATTGATAAATTGTTTTTACAATGGGTAATCTAGCTCCTAACTTCATAGATGTTCTATACTAGTGCTTCTCAAGTTTTGTTTTATCTACAAACTATCTCTGATTATTCTTAAATTTTCAATAGTTCTGTAAAGGGATCGTCATTTCTAAAGTGTTCCCAGGTGATACCAATGCTGGGACTGTAGATCACACTGAATCATAAGTATGTACCCAGGAATTATGACAACTATAGTTATGTGGGCCTTTGAGAATATCAACATATATGTGTGCATTAACTTGGTAGGGGGGAACCTTTGACAGTGCGTTTTTATGTCAAATCATCAGGTTCTACACTTTAAATAAATTATAATTTTGTCAATTTTACCTCAATAAAGTTGAAAAAAACAAAAAAAATACTTCTTTAAATAGAAAAAAATAAGAATATCACCATGTATATTTCTGAAGCAAGTTAAATTGACATGAGTATCATGTCAATTTAGTATCTCATCAGTGAAGTTGCTGTTTGCTTATATCTCCTGCATGTGGGGGAACCCCAAAGTAGAGTTGTAATTCCTCCCTCACAAGAAGATGTCAACTCAAGTCCTCAGGGACCTACGGGATCCACATCTCATCACCATCCCCTGCTCAACTCCTTGCCTGAAGTGTTGAAAGTATCACCTTTTATTCTCTCTTGAGCTAATGGACCTCAAATCCCGCCTTAATTGTGTCTAGAGTGCCTGGAAAAGATTGTTAATTCTTGGTATTGTTTTACTTCTTATATTGTTAGCTTGTGTAAATGCTATGAAAAATAAATCTTTGCTCGGTTTCATCTCTGGAGAAATAGGGTCCACTGAAGACTACAGGAAGTAGTCTTTCTCTGCTGACTATGGGAAAGTGAATGGATGCATGGCAGTTGATCTGTACAGATCTATTTTCTGGATCTCAAGGCCTTTAGATTCCAAGTTCATGTTAGACGTCATCTTTCAACTAGTGTCACTATCATGAATCTTGCCCTACATACACTATTTCTCTCTCTTAGCTCTAATTTCTGTGACCTATACTTAGGAATTCATTCTGAAGCTGACACTGGAGTTACTGTTTTTTGCTTGCATTTTGTCTCCCTCTGGTTTCCTGGGGTTATTTGGAGATACTTCAGGATCTGTTTTGCAGCACTCGGATCCCAGGTGAGAGAGATATCCAAATAGATACTTAACTTACTTGGAAAGCAGCTTTATACTTTTCTAATCTGTTGGAAACTATCAGTGCTGCTCCTTTTCGGCATAGGAAGTCCAGTGAGGAGCTAATTGTATTGCATTAATAAATTTTCCTTTTGTCTTGCTCCAGATTTTGTTATTGCTATTTTTTATTAGTTGAATGTAAGCTCTAGGATTCCTGGCATTCATCTTATTCTGTATTTGCTTTCTCCAAAGCTAAATTTGAGCAGTGACTCTTGGTTCTATTTTCCCTGCCAATCTGTTTTTTTTTTTTCCTCCCCCCTTAGGCCATTCATCTATTAATTCATTACTTTAATTTATTAATTATGAAATATTACAGACATTCAATACTAAAGGAGAGAGAAGTTTATGAACTTCTAAAGACTCATCACCCAAACTAATCAAGTCACTATTCGTAATTTGGTGCTTTAGCTTTCTTTATCTACCCTTTTTTGTGTGTATTTGTTACTTTTTTTTTTTTTAAGGTTTTATTTATTTATTTGACAGAGAGAGACACAGCGAGAAAGGGAACACAAGCAGGGGGAGTGGGAGAGGGAGAAGCAGGCTTCCCGCCGAGCAGGGAGCCCGATGCGGGGCTCGATCCCAGGACCCTGGGATCATGACCTGAGCCGAAGGCAGACGCTTAATGACTGAGCCACCCAGGCGCCCCTGTTTGTTACCTTTTTGATGCTGAAATATTTTAGAGTAAATCTCCTTCTTCATGTCATCGCCTTTCTATATCAGTTGACATCTCTTAAAAAAATGGCTATTTTATTACATAGCAGCAGTGACATCAACCCCAAAACAAAAAGTAACTCCTCAGCATAATTGGATATATACTTTATATTAAATTGCCCAGTGCTTACAAAATACAAAATGGTTACAGATTTCATATTTTGATTTGTTTGATTGGGGATTTCAGCTGCTTATTTGACTCTTTGTGATTATTTAACTTGTACTTTTATTCACCATATTAAAAGTAACTTCTAACTACTTAATTAGATTTTGCTTCAAATGTTGTTGCTAGGAACACTTTAGAAGTTGTAGTATGTACTCATATTTTGTCATATCCCACTTAATAATTGATTAGTTTACTTTTAGTGATGTTAAGCTTGATTATTGGATTTATAAAATTTTTATAAGCATTTTATAAAACAGTTGGACATTAAGAAACTTTGGTTGAATTAGTTTTTCATTAGGGACTCCAAAATTATGATTTTCTAATTCTTTCCACAATTATTACCTAGATTTCTGCAGAAAGGGATTTCTCTTATCAGCTAGGGCTATTTTGTTATCCAGTAATACAGTTATTTCAGAAAAGAGAAGATAAACTTTTAATTATTTCTCTTCGCTTGGCATTTTTTTTTAAAGATTTTATTTATTTATTTGACAGAGAGAGACACAGCGAGAGAGGGAACACAAGCAGGGGGAATGGGAGAAGGAGAAGCAGGCTTCCTGCCAAGCAGGGAGCCTGATGCGGGGCTCGATCCCCAGGACCCTGAGATCATGACCTGAGCCAAAGGCAGACGCTTAACGACTGAGCCCACCCAGGCGCCCCTTTGCTTGGCATTTTTAACAATATTGGTGATCTAGTTGCTACCCAAGGTAAAACTGGATTTTTATATATTCAATCTGTTTGAATCAACATTAGTCATTTTTTAATGCCCAAATTACCCTTTCTTTGGCGAAGGGAACCAACCCTTCAATCTATCTTTGAAAGCTTACTTGCTTTTGTAACAAAAGATATTAGAATTTCATTTCATACATCCTTACAAGACCCAGGATTTGTCATTTCATTAATGAGCCTTGGGTCCTTTAAGTAGAGAATATACCTAGACACCATGTCTAGGCATTAGTCATGCTTGTTTCTACTGAGCTATTATTGCTTCTTGCTCTCTACATGGGCAAAGCTAAACATTTATTTTTTGAAAAGAATATGATTCCCCAATGATATTTCAAATTTCAAATTTAAGGGATTTAGTTAAGTTATGGTTTTATACTTTATTTTTTCTTCTGTTACACTCATGTCTTCGTTCTGAACAGCATTAATAAAATTATTTATTTGCTTTTTCTATCTCTATACACATATAACTATATGAAGGAAATGTTTTTTTCTAAATACAAATACAACTTCTAACAATAGAAACTATGGAATGAGGTTAATACTCTTCTTGCCTTATCTGCCTGGTTATTGTATATCCTACTATTTAACTAAATTCTGTTATGATTTGCAATAATTTCCTCATGCATCTTTTTGACTTTGCCCAAAATTCAAGTTATTCATTGTCACTGAGCTTTATAACTTTTCCATTCCAATCATTATCTCTCCAATTGCCTTTGTCTGCTTGCACTAGCTAAAACTCCCAGTATCACTTCAAAAAGTAGTTGCAAAAGCATTTGCCATAGTGCAGCAGCTGTGGTAGATTTCTGTGCATGGGTATTAGCAGCATCTGAATTCTTGTATTACTTCTTTTCTTTTTTTTGTAAATTATCCAGCCTCCTTTTTTTTTATCCTTTATCTTCTAGCCTTATCAACAGATTTATATACAACTCCTTTTATTTCTGATGTTCACACTGTCTCTTCAAACTGTGTGTTTTGTCTTTTAGTATGCCTTGTAATTTTTTTGTTGTTGTTGAAAGTGGGACAGAATGTACTGGGCTAAAGAAACTGAGATAAAGAGGTTTTAGTGTGAGGTTTTATGTTTATCCCTCTAAGAGTTAGATTGTTTATTATTTGCTGCAACCGTGGTATAAGAGGCTGCAATTTCCTCTGGTGCTTCCTGTCTCCCTTGTTATCTTTGGATGGCCCTAGAGAACTCTTGTTTTCCTTTTTTTTTTTTAATTTTGGGTTAATAATTTTTTTTTAATTTTGAAATAATTTTAGATTTAGAGAAGAGCTGGGAAGATAACAGAGAGAGTTCTTGTATACTCTTTACCCAGCTACCACTAATGTTAACATTTTATATAACCATGTACGTTTATCAAAACTAAGACATCAACATTGGTATAATACAGTTAAATAAACTGAAACCTTTCTAAGGATTTCATCAGTTTCCCCACCTTAGACTATTAAAAGTTTTTTTCTAACTTTATTGAAATACAATTGACATATAACATTGTGTAACATTAAGGTATACAATGTGATGATTTTATACACATATATAATGCAAAATGTTTACCACAATATGATTAATTAACACATCCTTCACCTAACATAATTACAATTTTGTTGTTGTTATGGTGAGAAAATTAAAGCTCTATTCTCATAGCAACTTTCAAGTATATAATACAGTATTGCCAACATACTCACCATGCTGCATTTTAGATCCATGGAACTTATTTATCTTATGATTGAATGTCTGTACCCTTTAACCAACATTTTCTCATTTCCTCCACCTCTCAACCCCTGGCAACCATTATTCTACTCTTTGTTCTATGAGTTTGATGTTTGTATGTCCACATATAAGTGAGATCATGCAGTATTTGTGTTTCCCTGTTTGACTTATATCACTTAGCATAATGCCTTCAAGATTCATCCATGTTGTCACAAATGGCAATATTTTTTTTTCCATTTTTATGGCATAATATCCCATTGTATATATTTACCACATTGACAACTGCACAATCCTTGGTGACCTCTGGGGAAGGGGGGTCCACACTGGCTTCAAGGACTGTTGGGGTGTTCAGTGGTACCTTTAGGTTGAGGGGTTAGTGATAGGGACAGGCAGTGGTAGTGGCCAGAGCTGGTGGTGTGCATGCACTCTTTTGTGAGAGGCCACCTGCAGGTGCCCCTGTAGTGTTAGAGACTATCTGCAGACACACACAAAGTGGTAAAGGCCAGGGCCAGCAGTGGGGCCAGGATCAGCTGTGAGTGCACTGGCAGCCAGGGGATCCCTGGCTGTGTTCGTGCACTCCTGTGGCTTCAGAGTCTCCCCATGAGCACACACATGGCAGTGGAGGCCTGTGACAGGGGTCGGGCGAGTATGTACAGATGCACAGTTGGAGGGGCAAGTTGGGAGCAAGCCTAATGGTGCAGGCCAGTGAAAGGAGATAGGGCTGCATCTGGCCCACAAGCAGCTGAGGAAGCCCCTGGGTATCTGTGCACTCCTATGGCAGCAGAGTCTTACTATAGGCACATTGCAGCATATGTCAGTGACAGGGATCTCACTGGCGATGTGCTGATGCACAGCTAGGAGACTAGCTGCAGGTCCAGGTGAGTGACTAGTGGAGCAGGCCAGTCATAAGGGACAGTGCCAGATCCAGCCCACAAGCAGCTTGGGGGCCCTGGCTGTCAGTGTGTACTCCTGTGGCTGCAGGGTCTCCCCTTGGGTATGTGCTCAGCACTAGAGGCTGGTGATAGGAACCGGGCTGGAGTGTGCAAGGTGCACAGCTAAAGGGCTGCCTGCAGGTTAGCCCAGCAGTGCAGGCCAGTGCATGGACATAGGACTGGATCTGAGCCCATGTACTGCTGTAGGGGCTTTGGCTGTAGGTGCACACTTCTGTGGCTGCAGCATCTCACATGGGCATGCCCATGGTAGTGGAGGCTAGTGATAGAAGTCAGGCCAGTGATATTCAGGTGCAAGGCTGGAAGGGTTAGCCCCAAGCATGCATTTGGCAGTGGGGGTCGGCCATGGGACTTTAGTCTGGGGTCTTACACTTGCGTAGGGTCCTGGGTTGGCTGTCAGTGTGGGGACATCTTTAAAACTGGGACTTCCCAGAGATATTTACTCTCAAACTTGTCCACACTGAGCCTCAACAATTCATCAGCTGCAGTTTAGATATTCTTTCCTTGGTTCCCATTGAAACAGGAAACTTCCATAAATTGTGATTCTCTCTCTTTCTGTCTGCCTCTTCAAACTTGAGGACAGAAGATTTCTCTGACTTCAATTCTCTTATGGATCTAAGAAGAGTTGTATATTTTCGTTCATTCATTTTTTTTTCTTATTATATGCATGAGTGATGACTTCTAAGCACCTCATATGTTGGACCCAAAATCACAAGTAACCCTCTAATTCTATATACTTAATTCCCTCTCTTGAGATATCTAGAGTGATATCTGTTTTCCAGATAGGACTAAATCATACATCACAAAAATTAATAGAGGTTAATCATATTAACTAAAATTATGGTAATACCCACCTGACAAATATTAATGTGCATGGTTAAAAATAGTTCTCTTAAGGGAGGGGTTTTAAGAGGAAGGGCATTTAATATTTTTCTAGTGCATTTGAATACTTTATCTCTATTGTGTCCAAGTATCATGTTTTCAAATTTAAAAAAGTTCATTCAAGAAAGAAATAAATGGAGAGATGGAAGAGAATGAGATAATGAAGAGGAGGGAGAGCAGGAAACAAGAAAGGAAAGAGAATGGGAGAAAAAAAAAGCAAAAAAATGGATGGAAATTTTTTTTGTTTTTAAGTAGGCTCCACGCCCAACATGGAGCCCACTGCAGGGCTTGAACTCACGACCCAGAGATCTAGACCTGAGCTGAGATCAAGAGTCAGACATTTAACCAACTGAGCCACCCAGATACCCCCTGGTTATTAAGAGGTTAATAGTAGTAGCTTCCAAAAGAGATTTCAGACTCAAGTTACAGTACCATTCCAATACAAGATTTCAAGAAGTAAGAGAGTGGTAAACATATATTGCATGTTTAAACTACATGTTCATTTCCTTTTTGGAACAGCAGAGAGAAGAAATACTATATATAAAGCCTAACTGGATCAAAGGGAAATTTTAGTAGTTATTTTGTTTAGAATGGAACAATGTTTGTTTAAAATGGGATCAAAGGCTGAAGGTCAGAAGAGTGACTGATGGCAGGAGAGAGAGATTAGACATTTGATAATGTATTCTCCTGGAGGATATGAAGAAGGTTGGATTTGAAAGCACCAGTATTTTTAAAAATGATGCTATTAAACTGTTTCTCATCCTGGGAAAAGTTTAGGTGTCTGTTATGAAAGGACACTTTTCCCTTTGGGCAAAATAACTAAAGCAAACTGGAGAGATAGGATTGCTATACCAGGCATCTGAAGGTATGGGGGATGGTCCCTGCACCATTTTTATACATATAACCTTGGAAAAGTCCTTTAGTGCTCTCTGTGTTACTTACCTCATCAGTAATATAAATATAATAGGGATTTGGGGAAGCTTAGTGAGATAATGTCTCTAATGTGGATTTAGAAATAAATTTTAAAAATTAGTTTCTTGCATGTACAGCCACTGGCAAGAGTGATAAAGTGAACATTTGTGGCAGGTGCTATGTTAGAGGATCCTTCAGGAAAATACATTCACACCTTTAAACTTGTGAATAAGCCAACATAAAACACTGATTATAGCTTTTAAGTGAACTCTAAATTGCTGTTTAGACATTGTGAGCAAACTCAAAATCCCTACTTGGAAATAATTTGGGATTAATTTATGTTTATAAATACAAATCTCAAGTTCTATCTTTAAACCAGGCCAAATAAAGAGAACTTTTCCAGTTTCCATACTTATCATTCTGAAATCACATTTAACTTGGAAATAAGTGATTTGAAGGGAGGTTTTAGAAAGTAGTGTTTTAAAGTAAAAATTTTTATCATAAGGAACAATTCTGGCATAAGGAACTTGTGTTTTACAACCCAAAAATCTTTGTCCAAGAATAAGTTTCTCTATACTCTCTTTTGTAACCCTTTCATCTTTGAAATGTCTTTTAATTAGAATTGTATATGTTCAGTGGGATTTTATTTTGTCTTAACCAGGAAAGTCTCCCACCTATGACATCAGTATTCAAACATAATTTTTTTGCATTTCGATTTCTCTTAGTTTCCTATTCTCTCAAAACCTCAGCATTACCGAGCCCCATGGCAAAGCAAAGAAAGCTCTCTCTTGTAAGAGAACATTTTTAGACACAAAGGAGAATCAGAAAAAAAAAAGAATTTGACAAATGTAGCTTTGATGGGTAGTAGAAAAAAATATGGTGAAACCAGATAACAGCCTTATAGAAGAGACAATGCTGTGTTCAGTAAACTATTTCATTTTCTCCCTGGACTCAAAGGAAGATACATATCCCTGGTACCTGGTGTCTATGTGGGGTCATGAGATAACTTCTGACCGTTGGAAATTGAGTGATAGTGTTGCAGCCACTCCCAGGCCAGATCCATAAAACATCTCCAATATGGGGCGCCAGGGTGGCTCAGTAGGTTACGCATCCCTCTCTTGATTTTGGCTCAGGTCATGATCTCAGGGTTGTGAGATAGAGCCCCGCATGGGACTCAGCACTGGGCTTGGAACTTGCTTAAAATTCTCTCTCTCCCTCTCCCCCTGCCCTTACCCCACCAAAAAACATCTCCAGTGTATGTATCTCCTTTTTCTTCCTCTTCCATGGCAAATTTAATGGTCTTTTGTTGAGAATTGTGAGCCCAAGCTTCAGGGAGACTGTGTCTATGAGAAGTTGAATATAGTAGAGTACATTTTAACTATAGTCCTCTTGACCCATTAATTTGGACTCTGATTTTAATGCGCACTGAATTTTTATTATGCTCAACTACAGAGATGTCAGTTACTTGTTGCCATAGAATAGCCAAAATGCCAATAGGCTTTTACAGGCATCATTTCACAAAATGTGTAGCTTACTTGATCTTTTGACTTTGAGTCCCATATTTAAATCTCATTTTTTCAGAACTTTTTCTTTGGTCGCTCCTAGAAAGGGAACCACTTAATTCTATTGAACATGGCATTTAATGAAGACTTGATAGAATTTTTGATCAATTACTGAACACTTAGAATCAAGTACAATAAATAACAAGATATAGATGATAATCTATAAATCATACCGAATTCATAATGTGTTACAGTGGATTTCCTTTAACTATTTAACCGTATGAGCATTTTCTGTGAGACTATAATGGGATTTTAATAGCACATTTTAAATCAAAATATGCTCTTCAATTCTTCACATGTATAATTTTTAAATTAATACTAAGATAATACTAAGATAATAAGTATTGTATTCTGATATTATGATTTGGATATTTAAGAAAAGTTTATCTTGGGCGCCTGGGTGGCTCAGTTGGTTAAGCGACTGCCTTCGGCTCAGGTCATGATCCTGGAGTCCCAGGATCGAGTTCCGCATCGGGCTCCCTGCTCAGCAGGGAGTCTGCTTCTCCCTCTCCCACTCCCCGTTTGTGTTCCCTCTCTCGCTGTGTCTTTCTCTGTCAAATAAATAAATAAAATCTTTAAAAAAAAAAAAAAGAAAAGTTTATCTTTCTGTAGGAAGGAGGTAAGTTCTCCCCTAAGTCTTATTTTTCCCCCCTCAGTGTCAATACCCCAGGGAATGATTAAATAGGAAGCCAGAATTTGCAAGACAGGTTACAGTTGACAAGAGAAAAAATATTTTCTCTCTCTCTCTCTCTCTGTTTTTCAGTCAACCTTCCCTGGTATGAAATAGTAACATGCTGGAAGATATTGTAAAATGCTCAAAGGTAGGAAAGATGGCTTTTATAACATGGTTGCCAAGTAAGAATGAGGCAGGAATGCATCCATGTAGGCTGAGTCAGCGCTTCAAGTTGAATATGCAATTTCTTGTGTGCTATATACTTCATCTGTTTTTGTACTTAGTCCATTTCTCTTTCTTGATTGCAACTGAGGAAATCCCAAACATATGCCACAGAAAAGAAGGAGACAAGAATAATTAATTGTTTTGAAAATGGGTCTACAAAGCCATTTATGCAAATTACCCAATGGAAAGGTATTTGAATGCTAAATGTATGAATAGACATTTGTAGGGTTAGAGTGAGAGCAAAAAAAAAAAAAAAATCATCCCATACCTCAGATGAGTTTTAAATATTTTAATTTATCTTAACAATATAATTGAAAATATTCTTTTTTTCTTTGAATTTGTACTTAACAAAGTAATTACAGGAGGAAAAATGTTTTTTGAGTCCATGATGACACTGGCACCAGATTTCACAAGCCAAAGATAATTCACAGAGATAAAAGTCAGGTCAATCAGACCTCCGGTCCCATCACCTGATGCTTTGGTTATCTTGGAAAATTAAGGTTGTTTTGCATTAAGAAGTTGTGATAGATAATTCATTTCATTTGTGCAGTGATCAGGAATGGAAATTAATTTCTTGGAATTTCATAAGTAGTATTTTTCCCAAGAGTGGAAAAGATATCAGAATATCAGTGGAATTGGCTCTGAATATCCTCTGATCATAACTAAAGATATGCAAGTAAGGTTTCTGGGAGGTTGTACCATTAAAGAAAAACAGCCAGTAAAATGTTTGCAAACAGGCAAACAAAGAAACAAAAATAGTTTCTGTAACAGATAACAAGAAAGGATCTTGGAGACAAGTAATCTGAAAAAGTAGGTAGTCTCCCAGGGATTTTCAAAGAAATTGGCTAAAGGAAGAAAGATAATTAAGATTGAAAACTTCATGAGAACTCAACCCTATAGAAATATTGTGCCAAAATCCAGGGAAAACACTAAATACCAAGATGGCTCTCAGGAAAATGAGTGAAGGAAGTGAAAAACATAATGGAGGAATGCCTTTCAATTTTTAATACTTTAGGAGGAAAGAAAATGAGATCTCTATAAAGGCAAGACCCTGAGGCCCTTAATAAAGCACTTCTAAGTAAAGCACTTGCAGGAATCACTAATAATCTGGCAGAAGATTGGCAGAGAAGAGAAAATAACTTCCTGTGCCTCTCCCTGTTTCAAAGAAAGAAGAATGTCTACTTTGGCTGCTTTGAATATCTGCTGATTTCACACCAATCCAGTTAGAGTTATAACTTACAGTTAGAGAAAGAGTAGGTCAAGAGAGAAGAATGGATAGGCTATAATTCCCTATCTTTTAAACTTAAAGCATCAAGGGACATATATGACTTAGAGTTTCAACTGGTTTGCATACCACCAAAAGTTTTCATGTTCATGTAATCAAAAGCAATTCCACTTATTCATCAGTGAATTACAGTTCCAAATTATTATAGTCTCAGTGCCTATATTTCAAATTATATTTCATTGAATTTTGCTCAGAAGACACTTTTGATTTTGGTTTTGGTCTACGACCTGAGTTCAGTTGATTCACTTGAACAAATTCTCACTGAGTCAGCTCATGGTGACTTGGAATGTTGGAATCTATTTTATCTTAGATTTAGCTATAGCTATATTTCTGTAAACTTTATGGGCTTTCTGAAAAAAACAAAAACAAAAACAAAACAAAACAAAACAAAAAACAACCTGGGTTCTCCAAAACTGAAGATGTGACTTAAGATGCATTCTGGAACTCAAGGTTTGATTTTCAAAACAACTGCAACTGAGAAGACATGAGATCTATGATATCTAAAAGAGTGATATTTAATTATCAAATAGAGTCCCTAATAAAGTTGAAATTTGATAGCAAAAGTACTATCCTGCATACAATAATATAAATGATTAAATTTCCCACACTTTAAGCTGTTTGTTTTATATTTTGGAAGGCTAGGCAACAATGTGATATAGTTTTGATGTAGTTTTGAGAAAAACATTTTGTGTTATGTAATGATTATCATTTGATTCGTATCTTTGTGAATAAAAGCAGGGTTCCCCAAAAGGAAAAAAAACAAATCATTCCCATTGTCCATTATCTTGAGAAGAGGTTACTTTTCTATTGAACAAAAACTTGGAAGGACAGCCTACTTTGGGTGGTAGAGGGAAGACTTTTCTCTGTCTGGATCTTAACACTGATAGACCTGGATTTTATATTAGAACGGGGTTTCTCAACTTTGACAACTGTGGACATTTTGAGTCAGATAATTCTTTGGGGGAATTTCTTGTGCATTTTAGCAGCATCCTTTGTCTCTGTCTATAGAGGTCAGTAGTACCCTTCCTGCCCTATCCCCACCCTACTATTTGTGACAACCAAAAGTGTTCCA
The DNA here is from genome assembly GCF_011800145.1 of Mirounga leonina. Taxonomy (NCBI): domain Eukaryota; kingdom Metazoa; phylum Chordata; class Mammalia; order Carnivora; family Phocidae; genus Mirounga; species Mirounga leonina. Next base: position 40,344,385 of record NW_023270316.1, on the reverse strand, counting down.
AACATTGCTAAATATCCCTGGGGGACAAAATCACCTCCATGGAAGAACTATACTGTAGATTTTTAGCTAGGTTTAAGTTAACACTTGGAGGCTAATAGGAGTCTTGGTCACAAGGCAGTCTAGGTGTTGGGGATATATTACCCCTGAAGGATGTCACATCCTGAAGATGAAAAAGTTATTGTGCACATCTACTAATTCAATCAATATTACTCTTTCTAATTATTTTCTTTTGATTGCCATTGTATGCTTTTTGTTAAAATGTCACAGATTTACCTTATATGTAATCACAGAAAAGGAAGGGGCACAAATTTAAATTTGAGTGGACATTTTTAGGGAAAGATTCTCTACGTCTGCATGGTGATGAGAGTAGCAATCATGATGGAATTTTTAAGGAAGTGAATCTCACAAGACAAAGGACCCATTAAGTTCCTCTAAAAAAAGTACTACCTCTCACCTCAATCTTAGAAAACCAGAGTTTGAGTTTATATATTTTATTAACATGTAATATATCACCCCTCAGTATTTGATAGGACATGTCTAATAAAATTTAGCATTTTGAAGACCATAGAATAGACTGTCTAGGTCCCAGAAAATAAAGTACCTGGTACTGTTCTTATTTGTGTTATGGATGAAAGCAAATGTTAAAATTCTCCCAATTTTCAAATAATGCTAAACAGTTATGGAGAGGAAAAAGCTCCACGGTTTTTCTATTCACAAGCAGTTAAGAGTGCCCCTGTGTGAGTGGCCAGAGGACTGTTAGGGTGTATCAGTGTAGTGATTTACTGTATAGAGATTATATGATGAGAAAAACTCCAGTCTGTACTTACAAAAGGGGCTCATATAAATTTCATAGGAGTCTAAGAGTGATTTCAGCATGCAAAATTTAGTGTACATAGAAACAAAGATTTATATACTGAGTTGGACAAGCATAGTAGATATTATTATATGTAGTTGATGTGGTGTCAATGAAAAGTGGGGGGAAAAAAGCTTTTTGAGGATATAAGTTTGAAAATGTTTTGGAAGAAAATTGTCATTAGTCAATATCGTAAACCTGTCTATTCTATTTGGAATCATACCCTACCTTACGAGAATTTTTGGCCTTCCACGATACTCAAAGTTACTGCATGATTGTTTGCAAAATACTCCCCGAAAACATTTCAATGTGACTGCCAAGTGGAAAACAAAGACCTACAAAGATGTTAACATTTTCAAATGATTGTTGAATGGAAAACCAAAAATATTATTCTTACATAAAAGATGTATTCAGCATCCTGCAAAACTATAAAATATACAATAGAAAGTTGGAACAGTTCAAAGAAAACTGAAATATTTAAAAGGTGCTGAAGGACATTATTTCCTATGTGAGTACAGTTAGTTAGTCAATTAAAAGTTAGGTGAGAAAAGGTGAAGTCTTAGAGAATGTGTGATATGTGAAGACTATATAATCATTAATATTTACAAAATCATGAAAGATATGTGTGAGAATGTATTTTAACATATTCTGTTCTGTTCATTTCCTCACCCCTGTCAAGAGTCATAATGAGTAAAATCCTTAGGAGCTGTAGACTGCCTTCCAACCCATTATCTCTTTTTTAACTGACATATAATTTCTAAATATTATACCAATGCTTCAGATAATCACTTATTTTAAAGTTGAGGGGGAAGGAAATTAAATATGATAATGAAGCAGCTATGTAGTCACCTTCTAAAAATTCATTAATAATATGGTCCTTTTCTTTTTTGGATTGTATCAAATACTTGCTTCAGGTAACTGCGCGTTACAACTTTAAGGTTCATACAATTTTATAGTCATTTATTATTTGTCTTTTTTTTTTCTGCTAAAATAATCCATCTGGCAAATAGACTCTAATTTTATTTTTAAAATATGAGAAAGAGAAACAATCACTACAATATGAGATAAAATAGGTTATTTGCAATAAATATATTGCAGAATGATAGGATAAAATATCTTCATGTGTTTTATTGAATAATACACACTGGATTAGAAAGAAACTATGTAATGTCCTATCTGTTGGCTTTAGCCAAAGTTGTGTGTGTATGCACATATATACTACTAATTGAAATATTTGTCAAATGTATATCCAACCCATATATACATATATATTATATATGTCAAAATTAAATTGCTAGTTTTGAAAAACACTGTTGTTAAATTTAAACAATCAGCATCTCTTAACAATACTGAGCTGGTTGCCTGAGGTTGCTTGAGAATGGCTGAGAATAATTCCTCATACTTAAACATGTGGAAAATAAAAGACATCTGGGCATTCTATATCTTATTAATGTATATTTGCTTTGTTCTCTTGAGACTTTCTTACGAATGAGGCAATTTTTTTTTTTTTTACAACTTTCAAGAAATGAAAGAACTTAAGTAAAATACGTTGCTGTGGAGAAATCTTTGCCTACATGATTTTTTCTGTTTTCTAAGTGACTTGAGGGATATGCCTTGCTGCTGAAAGGAGTGTTTAAAGTTATATATATATATATATACACATACACACACACACACACACATATATACATATGTACACATGATTTCAGTATACACACAAATACATATGTATATATAAAATATATACAATATATATATACACACAAATACATATGTATATATACAATATATACAATATATATAATAATCTATCTTCATACATATTGTATGTCCTTAATGTTCTCTTACTGTTACAACAGTTTCTACTCAGAGCAAGGTCCTTGCCTTCTGTGCTTAAATATTTACTGCTAATTTCTGGCTTCTGACAGTCTGACCCCCAAATTTTACTGCATAAACGCTCTAGATCATTATGGCACTTCATACTAGTTCTGCTTGTTTTGTCTGTTTGTAAGTATTTACACATAGTTTAGAATAAGCCAAATTTCTCAGATATTTTTTTTTTAAGATTTTATTTATTTATTTGAGAGAGAGAATGAGACATAGAGAGAGCACGGGATGGGGGAGGGTCAGAGGGAGAAGCAGGCTCCCCGCCGAGCAGGGAGCCCGATGTGGGACTCGATCCCGGGACTCCAGGATCATGACCTGAGCCGAAGGCAGTCGCTTAACCAACTGAGCCACCCAGGTGCCCCCAGATATTTTCATATGAGATAAATTGCATTCAATTTTGATGTTGTTTTTCTCCTATATGGTTTCCAAGACTTACAGTAGAATAATTTAGAGTGAGTCCCCACCCTACCTATACTCAATTATTCAGGAAGAATTGCTGATAGATCAAATACAGGGAATGGTAAATGGGATTAAGATCTAGAATATTCAATTCCTTAAAGCTATTCTTGCCTCGTCATATCTATTATAATGACTTTGCATATTCCAAAGATATATGTTCACCTGTTTACAGATAATTTCCTTAAAATAGAGGTATACCTGGTGAGTTTGTGACAGGAGGAAGATTTAAAATTGGAGAAGACAAGTCATAAGAAAGTAGAATTAAGGAAAAGTAGGGGAACTCAAAGGAAAAGTAGGAAAGTGAGTCATGACTATGTTGGAATAGCTAAACATTAGTGGTTAATATAGATTTACCTTATTTAAGTTCACTTCTGTTTGGTAGGTATCATGCTCTCCTTTTTTATGCATGAGAATTAGAAAGGTTAAGTAAAATTCCCGAGTTCATTAAGCTACAAATTGACAGTTTATTTCAAACATAGTTAATCCAGGAGCTAAGGTTCCTACTTCTGAGAATGTAATGTGAGAAACTCTTGGCTTGGGAGGAGGCAGTCAGAAGCAGGCTGCAAAAGTTGCTGTGCTCGGAGCTTCACTGGGACTCTGAGGTGACTGCACATATGGAAGTATCTGGAACAATTTTCCAATTACTGTAAGTGTGGTTGTGCAGCTAACACCTTTGTTTTTCATGCTGTTGTATATATTCTTAAAATAAAGCTTTATTAACACAATAAATCTGAGTGAGTTTCTATTTCTTATAGCCTGAGATTCTAACTAAAAATACATAGCAATGGTTTTAAATATAGCATTTTAAAATGCACATACTTATCTTTGATAAAGTACAAATTCTTTTTTTTTTTAATTTTATTTATTTATTTATTTGAGACAGAGAGAATGAAAGAGAGAGAGAGCACATGAGAGGGGGGAGGGTCAGAGGCAGAAGCAGGCTCCCTGCCGAGCAGGGAGCCCGATGCGGGACTCGATCCAGGAACTCCAGGATCATGACCTGAGCCGAAGGCAGTCGCTTAACCAACTGAGCCACCCAGGCGCCCAAAGTACAAATTCTTTATAATAAGATCCACTCTTCCTCATTTTCTGAGCCTAGTTTTGTTTTGGTTTGTTTTCTTCTCTTTTTTTTCCTTTTTATCTTTTAGTCTGGGAGTGGCTCGCATGTCTATTTAAAATCCAAGTTAAATGAACCAGATCTTCATTAGATACAACTATTTAAAATAATTTCATTTTAATACTTTTTAGTTTGATTTTTTTAGTTTTTAATTCTTCTTAGTTAAAAATTGTTTTGATGAGCTGTCTTTTACTTATTTTTATTTTCTATTGTCTCTGTATATTTATAAATAGTCACTCTTTTATTTTTTTTTTTTTTAGTATAGTTGGCACTCGTTACATTGGTTTCAGAGGTACAACATAGTGATTCAAATTCTCTATACGTTATGCTATGCTCACCACAAGTGTAGCTATCATCTGTCACCATGCATCACTATTACAATATCATCAACTATTTTTCCTATGCTGTGCCTTTTATTGCCATGATGTATTCATTCCATAACTGGAAGCCCATATCTCCCACTCCCCTTCACCCACTTTACCCATCTCCCCACCCCTTTCCTCTGGCAACCATCATTTTATTCTTTGTATTTCTAGGTCTGATCCTGCATAAATATTCACTCTTAAGGAGAGTTGACCTCATTTATAGGTAGTAAAAGCATTAAAATATGAATAAAATGAGCAAGCTCATCATATTCTGATTTCAGATAATGTTTCTCTCTCTGGTCCCTTGTTTCATTTCAATTGAGTGAAATATTTGGGGTATGTGTGCTAAAAACACATTTCCCTCACTATCTATCTTGTGCATTAATGTTATGTAAATGTTTAATGAGAGATTCTTCTGGTTAGAATGTAAGAGGTCTCTGTTCAATCACGCAGCTATCAATAACACAGATAATTGTTATCTATTTTTAAAATATCATCATAAACTCTACTCCTGCTTAAAGAGATACATGCCTCAGATACTTGCCATCTTACAGAATGAATTAAGAAAATGATTCAGGTACAGCACACTTCTACCCACTACTACCAAATAATGATCTTAAACAAATATCCTATAGATAGTATACATATAATGTAGCTTTTCTATAAGAATTTTAGCCTATTGCATGCCTCATATTTAATATATTCTATACATGCCTTTTAATACTCTCGAAGCTTTGTGAATATTGATTATAGAAAGACTGAAACAAATCTTTCAAGAATTCATGGAAATATAAAAAATCAGAGTTTAAAGTTAGAAATGAAAGCTAGACTTTCTCTTGTGTATCTCTAGCTGAGGATCTAGGTATCCATTTCATATCTCTCACCAGTGTTCTCAGAGGTCTACACAAAATACTTATATATCTTCTGGACAAAAGTTGACATAATTGGCACCCTTCTGGCATCTGAATGAAGGCTGGAGGAATTAAAATATCCTGATCTCCATAGGTGGCTCCTCAAGCTCAGGCCTGAGGCATTGTTTCAGCAAGGAGCAGATAATGCTGCAGCTATTATGTGTAAAAATAGAAGACTTGTCAACTTAGCTTGTCATCTTGGCTTTTTCAGTGAATGTGGAATTCATTTTTTAAATGGGGAGAACTATATAGGGTGGACAGATAAATAACTCTAGAAAATTACTTCCTATAAGCTCATGATGGGCTTCGAAATTTTATTTTCCACATGTTCCGTGTTTAGTCACATAACCAATGACCATTTACTTGCGAGGTTAAGTCCGTGCTATTTGTGAGCTCCAAAGGATGTCAGCCAAAGGACATGAAACAAAGCAGAGTAGATATGTACAAAGGATGACTTGTCTCTAATTCCTAATACTGGACTTGTTCCAAGGCTAGAAGACAATCAAAAGTGAATTTAGGACGGCTGGAACAGAGAAGCCCCCTAAGGTACCCTACCTTGGTCTAAGTTCTCCGATTCCAGTAAAAAGTTCTTAAACACATTGCGGAGAAATGATTGCTTGCCCCAGACTTTGCATCTCCAAAGTGGCCTATTTATTGTTCAGCATCTTGGAGTATGTGAAGAATTGAAAATGATATCTTAATAAAGCCATTTCTAAGGGATACAAAAAAAGCAGAATCTAAAACCATCCGTCCCATCGGCATTCTGATCCCGTTAAACTGTTGGGATCACAACCTTTTGAGCAACAGGCTCAGAATCAGTGAAAAACTCATGTTAGAGTCTGCTTTTGACTGCTTTCAGTTAGCACCACTGTGCCAGATGGTACGTTTACAGGTGTATTTTTATAGCTGTCACTTACTTAAAATTCTGCATATAAGAAGGCAATTTTCTAATTTGCTCTTTTTTAAAGTGAAATGTTGATAGAGTATTTAAAGTAATTATGACTAATTATTCCAACATTTATCAAAATAAATACATCAGTTATAAGAGACAATTAATTAACAGAACCCCATAATTCATTCCTTTTTTATGAGTGTAGTACATTATTCAAAGTAGGGGTATCAATAACAAATGACAGAAAGACTTTCATTAATTTATTAAACCTCAAATGTTTACCATGTTTTTTCAAAATGTGACTCAGAAAGAATTTATAGTATAGAGGTTAAACTCTAACAGAACCTTGTTGTGGCTGAAAAATACTAATAACAGAATGAGTACTAAAGCAGAAATAGGACTTTCAAGAACCAATTAAAAACTTCAAAAAACAGCACTGAGTGTTATATGTAAGTGATGAATCACTAAATTCTACTCCTGAAACCAATATTGCATTATATGTTCACTAACTAGAATTTAAATACAAATTGAAACAAAGAAAGCTTTCATCACAGTTATGACAAGACACTTCATAATGTAAAATCACTTTAATATTGTCTCTAAAGTCATGTAAAGTACTCCATATGCTGACGTTGTTGCAAATGTATTTTATTATTTTATGGAATGTGACCCATGCTTGAACAAAAACATTCAGCATCTTAAGTGATCAACATTAAGAGTGTTTATCTTGAATGTTTCCACTCTTTTCTATATGTTGCCCTTGCACTTGGATACAACAATTGCTGGTTTTATATTTCTCTACATGGCATTTGTAGATGAAATTGAATCATTAATCACTCTACACACTTTCTTGCCCGGTCTTTGCAACAAACTTACTTTGAGTTTACACAACATAGCCTTTTAAATGCAAATAAAGCTTCCTGGTTTCCCAACATGTCTTTTCCCTCAATGGAAGGGACTCCATGTCGGTATTCTCAGCTGCAGACTCCTGACAGACGGATTCTATTACCGCTCTGTCCTTGCTGCTGTCACAGCCTGTTAAAAGGAAGAGGTGGTAAATTCTAGCCACTCATTTCCCCATTTCACTGGCCAGAGGAGCTAATGAAACATGGAACTCTTCCGTTCTCCCCTTTTATGTCAATTAAAATAATAGCCAAATTCCTTTCACCCCCACAGAATATAAGTGAGATGTCGGCAGTGATTCCGAGAAACACCGAGCGTTTTTGTACAAGAGTCAAATCAGTCTCTCGTTCTGCACAGCTGCCAAATAAAAGGCTTCATGATTTTGTTACTTGCATGGGAAATGTTCAGAGAACCCTGCCAAGTACAAGGGTGCTCTTCTGTTTCCCACTAGTCCTCTGTCACAATCTATCCATGTGCTGCAGTGTTACCATGACATCTTCCTTTATCATACTTTATTCAAGGACACATAAACGGAAGGAACAAAGATCAAACACGTAACACTTTTCTCGAAGATGTTTATTATAATATGTACACAAAAGACAAAATATATGTAAAAGCAGAGCTTTCACACACAAGTAAGAAATACATCAAGTGCCCTCATGTTTAGTATTTTCACTGTTGAAAACGTTTGATTTATTCTCTGACTGAACAGAATACACCCCCCCCCATATTTGAGAGATGAATTGAGCATGGGATTTTAATTAAAATATATGTGGTGAAGACAAGTAGGTATTTATAAAAAGTACAAATATCAGGAGATGATTTTGCTAAGCACTTCTTTTTAATTTTAGTTTTAGTATCATATTTAAAGTTCTACGTTGTCATAAAGGGTATGATTCCTACTTCCTAGAGGAAAACAAGTAAGAAAAGGGGGTTTCCGGAACAAGAACATTTACTTATGTATCATTTAGGAACCATAAATACCAAATAAGTAGAAAGTTACCCAAAAGTCAGATTTCACTAAAGGAAGCATTCAATATTCTTTACTGTATTCTCTTGGGTCTACAAAGAGACTTCTACAATTAACGCTTAACAAAACTAATTTATTCAGAAAACTGAAGCTCCCCAGGAAACATTTGGTCATCAACAGATTACACTGACTCTAATAATGTTTAGGGAAAGATAAATATAGCCTGGGAACAACAGCATGAGCTTTGCCTAAACCCACTGGGAGCAGATCTTGAGATTTTTCACAGTGGTAGGTGTTTATAATTCTCAGTTTAAGTATATGAAGTTTGAAAGGACTACATAAGTTTTCAGAATTTTTGATGCAAAAATCAAGTGACTTAATTAGATTACATTAATGTGTATCATATTTGCATAAGTTATTGAAAGTGTAACAGAAAATTAGCTAAATATTTTTAAGGAAAAATTACCCAAAACATATCCTGTTTAGGTTAAAAAGGCATAATTCTTAGTATTTTTTTTTTTTAACTTAGGATCTAGAATCTGTGTAATAACCTTAGACAAACTTCACAGGCATTTGATCCAACTTTTTGTCTCTTTAGGAACTTTTTCTTACATTAGGACATATAATCATGTAGTTCAGGCTTCTGGTAAAAGATAACCAAATTATTTTAGAACCCATTACTTCTTTCTTTTAATCTGAAATCTTCCTAGCTGACTCAGTATTAACTATTTTCTCTAGATTTATATATCCACTCATTTTCTTACTATACTGATTATTATAAATAATCTTATTATAAATAATCTTACTATACTGGTTATTATAAATAATCAGTATAAATTTATAATCTGGCCCCCCACATCTTCTAAAGTCAAATATCAAATATTCTTCCCACAGCATACTGATTGCAATTATTTCATAATTCTGTTCAGCTCCTCTTACACTTGTCTACTTTGTAAATTTTGCTCTTAAAATGTTCTCCTTAAAAAAAAAAAAAAGAATGTGGTAGAAATGTTACTACTGTTGCTCTAAAAACAGTAGTTGAGTGTTTCTCAAAACACTATTCCACAGGGTCATGTTCTACCAGTGATATTCGGTGTGTTTAGGAGGAAACAGTTCTATTATAAAATATATATGAGAGGTACTGTATTAACAGGTTTCTAGAAAACAGAACTTATTAAAAGCAATTAATTATTATTTTTTAAAGTACATTTATTTTTTTTAAAGATTTTATTTATTTATTTGAGAGAGAGAGAATGAAAGAGAGAGCATAAGAGGGGTGAGGGTCAGAGGGAGAAGCAGACTCCCTGCCGAGCAGGGAGCCTGATGCGGGACTCGATCCAGGGACTCCAGGATCATGACCTGAGCCGAAGGCAGTCGCTTAGCCAACTGAGCCACCCAGGCGCCCTAAAAGCAATTAATTATTTATGAAGTATCTAAGTAGTCAAAATCATAGAGACAGAAGGTAGAATGGTGGTTACCAAGGGACGGGGGTGGGGAAAATTAGAGCTGTCTTTTCATGGGTCTAGAGTTTCAGTCTGCAAGATGAAAAAGTTCTGGAGATCTGTTTCGCAACAAGATAAATATACTTAACACAACTGAACTGTATACTTAAAAATTATAAATTTTATATTACTTTTTTAACACAATAAGAAAATTGTTAATATTCTATTTTTGTATCTTACAAATCTCCATATATGGCTTGAATCATTGCCCAAACCAGTTTAATCATGCCTATTTTTTGGTTTTGTTTTTTGTGTGTGTGTGTTTTAAGATTTTATTTGTTTATTTGACAGAGAGAGCGAGTGAGCGAACAAGCAGGGGCAGCTGCAGGCAAAGGGAGAAGGAGAAGCAGGCTCCCTGCTCAGCAGGGAGCCTGATGCGGGCTTGATCCCAGGACCCTGGGATCATGACCTGAGCAGAAGGCAGACACTTAACCAACTTGAACCACCAGGTGCCCCTTGTTTTGTGTGTTTTTGAAGTACATATATTAACCCCTTGGAGAAATATAATATACAATATATTGTTGATGAACTACTTCTGGAGCTTTAGTATTGAAAATTAATATTGTAAGACTTTAGATTTATCCTTATAAGAGCCAAATTTCTGGAGTTTATTTCCCTCGTGGAAAGATGATTTTTAGCTTAATTCTTTACTTAAGGACACATTTAGAAAAAATAAAAATAAAAAAGAACCCATTTTGGGACGCCTGGGTGGCTCAGTCGGTTAAGCGTCTGCCTTCGGCTCAGGTCATGATCCCAGGGTCCTGGGATCGAGTTCCGCATCGGGCTCCCTGCTCCACGGGGAGCCTGCTTCTCTCTCTGCCTCTGTCTCTCTCTCTGTCTCTCATGAATAAATAAATAAAATCTTAAAAAAAAAAAAAAGAACCCATTTCGGTTGGTACTATTAGGAAGGTATTAGAACTTGCCTACTATATCTTCATCCAAACATTTAATAATACATGCTTTATAGGATCTAGATAAAAAGAGAATTCTGTGCATCTTGCTTAAGACTTCCTCCTCGACTGCTTTTATTTTGTAAAATAAGATTATGCTATTTCCCTTATTCAAAAAGATACTTATGTCCACTTTCATTCAGACTGTATTACTTCATATACACCATCAGGCTCTAAGAATGACTAGGTCAAAAGTAATGTTAAAATCATTGCACTCCATATTCAAGCCTCCTTTTGCTCTGTTGGCCAATTATAAAATAATTATGATTCACTTTGTTGATGTTTTCCTAATAATCTCAATTAAATCCTAATTATAGCCAAATCTTTGTAAATTCTTTAAAAGCTAAGAAACAATTCAGTAATTTTATTATAATGTTTATAAATAAAACCTCAATTTCTTGGGGAAGAAAATTATAAAAAGCAAAGGTAAAAACAAATGAACAGAAAATAAATATATCTAGTTGACTATCACAAAATAAGATTGACCTATTCTATAAGTTTAATTCCATACAAAGCCATAGCACTACTATGAAATGTAAAGAAAACTTTTTTTCATTTTGTCAGTATATGCTAGAAGTCCATAATAAACCCGATACAGACACAGATTTAAATTTATGTTATTACAAACCTCCTTCTGTCTTAAGCATTACCTGTCCCAAAATATAATTTAAATATTATACCAACACAATAAGATTAAGGTTAAAATATTAAACAGAGTCAACTCATTTAGAAAATAATATTTTGAAGTTTTATTTTTAATGTAAATGCTTTACCATTTATTTCACCCACATAAAGGAGTTCACATTGTCTTTATAGACTTCATCCATAGAATCTACCCTGTATTTAGACAGACATAAACGCTAGGAAATACATCAATTCATGATTTTTCAAAAAAGGCAATAAAATATGTAATGGGGTCTCATTTATGTATAAAACCCTATCTTTTCTTTTTTGTTTTTTTGGTGCATTGTAATAAAAAATTAAATTCCATATTTGCCTTTTTTCTTCTAACAGAGGAGAGTTTTTCAAGTCTATCAGAATCCATTGCAATAGTGTTTATTTACCTGTACAGAGTTTTCCCTCCATAGTTTCTCCTTAGAATATTTTGCAGCTTCTGTCATTCTGATTTGGTTATTTCTAGTTTTTAGTAAAAGGGCACAATGCTTTATTTATAGGGAAGATTGTATTTGTATTCATCCTAATGAAAAATGTTCTTTTCCTCATTATATTATCTTCCAATTGGAATAGGGAAAATTGTAAACTTATCTAGGCTGATTTCTGATTATGACTCCTGCTAGTCTTTAAGTGTGTTTATTCTTACCAACCTCAACAAACAGAACAATCACAATAAGTAAATAAGACTGCATCTGCAATCTTGTGGCCCATTCAATTTATGAGATGTAGAAACATCAATATTTGAAAAGTGGAGAAAACTGTCATTTTGCAAATGTCCATTTATAAATGTGCCCAACTCGTGTAGGCAAGTGATTGTGGAAAAGTCTGTTATGAAACAGCAAACGAATCTCCCTCTTTCCTCTGTTAAATTTGAAATAGAATACTATAAAAAGTTCAATGGTATCATGTTTTCTGTAAATATTAATTACATATTCAGAGTCATGCAATGTGGTAGAAAGTAATGAATTTATAAAATATTTCTTAATCATTTTGACAACATAAGGGACAAGATTTTCAGCTGTTGTGCTCTGCTGATAGAGATGATATAGTTTTCCTCTTACTGTTCACCTGTAATGACAGTAATTTAACAAACCAAATACCTCCCACCTCCACCCACCAAAGCTTAACACCATTCCCCAATTTTTCTTAGTTACCTTTATTAAACAAGGTTGGATTTCTTTTCCATTTTTGCTCCATGTGTTATACGGGCTTATCTATGGGGTCACTTGTTCTTTCTCATTGCTGGGGTTCACAAGCAAGAATCCAAAGAGATAGAACATGGAAGATGTCAGTTCCTTAAGGTCTGAACTCATAAACTGGCCTAAAGTCACCAATGCTTTATTCTATTGGTCAAGCAGTTACAAAGACCAGATCCAAGGGGAGGGAACATAAACCTCATTCCGGCTGAGCTGGGTATGGAAAACAGAATGGGGTCATGTTAAAACTTTCACTTTAATTTTGTCTTCAACAGACATTCTTGACAGCCACATTAAGTTCTACTATAGCAGTGTTGATCCTTTCTCAACAAATATGAAAGGTAGTGCTGGGACATTCTCCCATCCAATAGGGAAAGATTTCCCCAACAATAACGCTGGTGACATTTAGTTTTGCTTGCTTGGCCAGTTTTGTCAGTTAATGAATACTGACCCAAAATAACTTCATCAGATTCTTGTGTCTAGGAATTTGAAATTGGGTCTGAGAGATAGTCAATCATCTTTGAAAATGGATCAGAAGATTATATAAACTCAGGAGCTTTTCAGGCTATGGGCACACAGCAAAAATGAAATCATCTTAAAGAGAAAGAAAGCTGAAAATCAAATAGGATGTAAGAAAGAAAGAGTAAACAAGAAACAGAAGCTGTCCAGACACTTGATTGCTGACTCTTTCCAGATTCTATTCCCTCAGTCATTTATGCATTAATTCATTTTTACTTAATGTTTCCCTTGAGCCAGGCCCTGGAGATACCATGATAAACAAAAAAGACAATGACCCTGCCTCCAGGGAATCCGCATGACAATGAGAGACAGTAAACAAACAGCAAGATGAATATATAAACAAACAAGATACTTGCAGATGGAGACAAGCCTTTGGTTGAAGGTAGGTTTTTTTAGGTAGCGTGTTCAGAGATGGTCATTAATTTCATGGTTAGCCTTATATTCTACATGGATGTCCTGTTCACTAATCATAATTTTTATTACAAGTTCTTGATGAAATTGGCCATAACTCTATGCAAGGCAGATCAGAAGCAATTACACTGATTCAGTTATAATTTTCAAACAAAGAACTGATAAGATTATAATGGGGCTTTACTCTGAAAGATCCATTATTATGTGTGTTATAGGAATATAATTTTCCTTTCTCCTTTTTTTTTTATTAAAAAAATATTGTCAAAGCAAAAAATGAGTTTTTAAGAGCTAGGGTATGTGGTTCATAGGTCACCTGTGTTTGCTAATTGGCTTTACCCAAAAGAAAGGCAACCTTTCTCATAACTTTCTGACAGAATGTAGTTTCACAGTTTGGAGAAAGGTGCCTGAAATTTGGCTTCTACTCTCCCACAGAAACTGAGAAAATGAGGTGCTGTCTTCCTTAATGATTCCATTTCAAAGCGGTGCCTCCCAGGTCCCTGAGAAAAACATTTCTGCCTTGTAAAACTAGCAAGAAGCTTTTAAAAAGATTTACATTTCAAAGGAAAGAGAAAGAATTTGCGGTTACAAGTTTTCTAAAGTAAATGCTTAAAGCCAAGGGAGGTCAGAGGCCTTTTGTGCTTAGGTCCTGTAGATTCTGTAAAGGTATAGGATAGGAGAAAGGTCAGAGGCCCGGAGGCAGGAAGAAGCTTATCTAAAGTTTGGTCAAGCGGAGGGACATGTGAGGGCCACTTTGGTCAATACTTTATCATAAAATGAGAATAGTTAGGGCTTCATGAATGGGATAGATTAGATAGATAGATTGAATATTATGGATATCTATTATAGATATTATACATATGTAACATAATATTTTTATGTATAGCACAAATCCTATATATAATACAGTATTACCTATATAATCTAATATATATATGGGCATAATTGAGTATATATATATATATATGTAAAATAAGATTAAAATGGGCCTTTAGGGCTGCCTGAGTGGCTCAGATGGTTAAGCCCGGCTCGGGTCATGATCTCCAGGTCCTGGGATCTAGCCCCAGATCTGGCTCCCGGCTCAGCGGGGAGTCTGCTTCTTCCTCTCCCTATGTTTCTCCCTCTGCTTGTGCTCTCTCTGTCTCTCTCTCTCAAAATGAATAAATAAAATCTTTAATTTTTTTTTTTTTAAAAAAACGGGCCTTTAATCCCAAAGAGCCCTTAGTGTGTATGACATAGGAATATAATTTTTAACGTGCATATACATATTCATAATCTCAATCAAAGCTTCACTTTTGGTGTTCACATCATTTACCAGTTCCTGTTTTAATATTTAAAGAGCTTAATTATTTTAATACCCCAATCTCACAAAATAAATATCATTACATTCATTTTAAATAGAAAAACCCGGGGTGCCAAGCTGGCTCAGTCGGTGAAGCATGTCTTGAGTTGGTCTTCAGATTGTGAGTTCAAGCCCCACAGTGGGTGTAGAGATTACTGAAAAAGTAAAATCTTCTCTCTCAAATAAATAAATAAAATCTTAAAAAAAAAAGTAGTAAAATCTTAAAAATAAATAAATAAATAGAAAAAACTGTGGAATAGAATAGTTCATGCAATACCCATGCATGACAGGTAACAAATGATAGAAACAGATTTTCATAACAGAATTATTTTACTCTGAAGTGGATGAACATAAATAGGTATCAAAAAATGAATTTTACTCATATTAAATATAGGAGCTGAAGAATAAATTTAGATATTTGAAAATAAAAATCTAAAGATTACATCGATTTGAAAAAATAATCTATTTTAAAAATAGCTAGTAGAGCTTTATTACAATACAAGTCCTGACTAAATCCTGGATGTGTGTAACACCGTGGTGAGGAGTCCATGCTGATCTATGAGAAAATCATCTATGTTGACAGAAAAATAAATTACAATTTTTTTTTTATAAAACTGCTTAAATAAAAACAGTAAAAAAAGCTACCAAAAACCCTTCATTTATAAAAGACCAAAACTTCATTTTTTAAGCTGTTCAAGCTTAAAACTAGTAATTGACAAATACCTTAAAACTTGAAAGGATTATCATGTAGCTATGAGTTCTATTTTTTGTTTGCTTTTATTTCATTAAATGCAGCTCTTCTACCCCATTAGAGAATCACCAATGGCAGTGTTCATACAAAATGCTCTTTGTGGGAAAAGAAGAAAAGAAAAACTAGATATAATTTAACAAAGTCTTACGTTCCTGAAATATAATTAGAAATAGTATAAACACAATAAAAAATCGGTTTGTATAGAACCACTGATAAATGGCTAATTTACTTAATCCAAAAGGTTACCATTTACTGCATCACTTGAAAACATCATTAAGACATAATAGAGCGAATCAGTAATGAAGTATTTTTCAGTAATGAAGTATTTTTCATCTTTATAACTCATGGTGCTGAGAATATGCATTATTTTACTATTATTACCATTTATTGAATATATTCTATATTGTAGCCACACTAAGTACTTCATATACACAATTTTATATAATCCTTAAAACAACTGTTAATGATGTCTATATGAGAAACTGGTTCTCTGAAAATGGTTAAATAACTATTTTAGAATAGTAAGTGATAAGCTGGAATTTAAAAGATGCGGGTTGTGGGGGTGCCTGGGTGGCTTAGTCAGTTAAGTGTCTGCCTTCAGCTCAGGTCATGATTCCAGGGGCCTTGGATGGAACCCCATGTCTGGCTCCCTGCTCAGGGGGGAGCCTGCTTCTCCCTCTCCTCCCTGCTCTGCTCCCTGTTGCTATCTCTGTCTCTCTCAAATAAATAAATTCTTTAAAAAAAAAAAGTGCATATTGTGTTTGTGACAACCCTAATGAGTTGTATATCCTAAAACAACAACAACAACAACAAAAAACATTGTGGAATAGTGATTGCTTATTAAATACAAGTTAAGATCGCTAGAACTGCTTATTAAAACAAGTATGGATAAAGCAGATAATCGAGGTGCCTGGGTGGCTCAGTGGGTTAAACATCTGACTTTGGCTCAGGTCATGATCTTGGGGTCCTGGGATGGGCACACTTCGGGCTCCCTGCTTAGGGGGAAGTCTGCTTCTCCCTCTCCTTCTACCCCTCCCCCCACTTGTGTGTGCACGGGGCCATGCATGATCTCTCTTTCTCGAATAAGTAAAATCTTTTAAAAAAAGATTTTTTTATTATCTGTGTTTGTTGAAAACCTACCTCTTATTCACCATTACCTTTTTTTTTTATAAGATTTTATTTATTTAGTTATTTGACAAAGAGAAACACAGCAAGTGAGGGAACACAAGCAGGGGGAGTGGGAGAGGGAGAAGCAGGCTTCCCGCTGATCAGGGAGCCCGATGCAGGGCTCGATCCCAGGACCCTGGTATCATGATGTGAGCTGAAGGCAGATGCTTAATGATTGAGCCACTCAGGCACCCCTCATCATTACCTTTTGATGTTGTAGCCCTTTCAATACTATTGTATATGTATTAACCAGATATATTACTACCTATGTGAAAATATTGTGTCTCTACTATTACTGTATAACAAATTACCCCAAAATTTAGTATCTTAAATAAAAATTTTATTTTGTTCCAACTTTTAAGAATGACTCAACTGGGCAATGCTAGCTTAAAGTCTTTTACATAATTGCACTCAGATGTTGATTGGGACTGCAGACATCCAAAATGGCTCACACATTCCGGGCGCCTGGGTGGCTCAGTTGGTTAAGCGACTGCCTTCGGCTCAGGTCATGATCCTGAAGTCCCGGGATCGAGTCCCGCATCGGGCTCCCTGCTCAGCAGAGAGCCTGCTTCTCCCTCTGACCCTCCCCACTCTCATGCTCTCTCTATCTCATTGTCTCTCTCAAATAAATAAATAAAATCTTAAAAAAAAAAAAAGAAACAAAAAACAAAATGGCTCACACACATGTCGTGGCGGGGGAGGGGTTAATACTAACTGCTGAGAGCTCATCTGGGGCTGTTGATCAAGAGTGCCAAAATATGGTCTTCCCAGCCTAACAATCTCAAGGTGGCCAGACTTCTTACATAATAGCTTCTGCTTCCGGAATAAGCATCCCAAGAGCATGTTCAGAAGTCATAGATTATAACTTCTGCTGCTTTCTATTGAGTACAAAGAAGTCACTAAATTCAAAAACAAGGGACATAAACCTCATCTCTTCTTTTTTTTTTAGAAGATTTTACTTATTTATTTGACAGAGAGAGACACAGCGAGAGAAGGAACACAAGCAGTGGGAGTGGGAGCAGGCTTCTCTCAGAGCAGGGAGCCCGATTCGGGGCTTGATCCCAGGACCCTGGGATCATGACCTGAGCCAAAGGCAGACGCTTAACGACTGAGCCACCCAGGCGCCCCTAAACCTCATCTCTTAATGAGTGTTATGTCAAGGAATTTGCAAATATGTTTTAGAACTTCCACTATTATGTTGGAGATGTACATGTAACATGAAATGATTATTTCCAAATACAATGGGGAAAATCTATAAAGTATATAATTTATTTTATAACATATATACTATTTTTCTTACATTTTATTTTGCTTTTTTCTTATTTGTATGTACAATATGCTTATTTGCCAACGTTTGAAAAATACTTGAAAGAATAATGAATCTTTAAAGGTATCTGAAGTGCCCAATCCAAAGTTAACTATGTTCTTTTATGTTTTTCTCCAGTCTTGCTAAAAAGAAGTCTTCCTGAGATTAAATCATATAAAATATCATTTACTAAGTTTCTCATTTTATGAGCATGCCGCTCATTTTTTTTTTTTTTTTTTATTCTCAGTGGCCCCCAGGCATCCAGAGTATGGCAGGCCCCATCCGCATCCCAAGTTGGGCTACATGGAAATCAGTTCCTCAGGCATCCCCTCAAAAAGTGGAAGCATTGGATACATGTTCCACTCTTCTGTTTCTCCCTTGTGTGTGAGGCTTCTGAGCTGTATCCTCCTCCGTGAGCAGTAGCATGTCGCTCAGCTCCTCTGTGTTCTCAGTGGTCTCCAGGCATCTAGGCAATTCCAGGTCAATCCATACTCTGAGCAGTGAGTACTCTGAGCTGTGAGTCAGAAGCCAGTGCTTCAGACAGCATCCCCCCTCAAAAAAAAGTCAGAACATTGGACATATAGTCCAATCTTCTCTTCTCCTCCTTAGGAAGAAGACGGAGCCATTTTTCTCTTGATCACATGGCATGTGCCAGAAAGAGGGACTAGGGTGAGAGTTTGCCACAAATCTTCCTGCAAGCTTCAATGTAGCTGGTGTCAAACTCATCCCAGATGCAGGGACCTTTTAACTGGAATCTAGATTTCTCCCAAAAGAAATAGGTCAGTGTATTGTTGAACTGGTGTCTCCGTGGTAGGAAGGAGGGTTTGTGGCTTCCTTTTCCAACATCTTGCTGATGGCACTCTCTCATTCTTCCAATTTTAAATTAACTATTCAAAATATTTTATTGATGATTTTTTGAATTTTTATTCATTTTTAATATGATCGACCTGTGTTATTTGGGGGTGTTTATATTATAATGGATATATTTATTTTATATGCGAACTCATTTACTCAGTATCTCCTTTTAAATGACCTGTAGTTCTTTGTTTAATGTAATTCTTGAGTATGATATGAACTACTATAGTGTTTGTTTTTTTTTTTTTAAACTACTATTGTGTTTTTAAGTCTGTTGCATCATTTGATCTTTTCTTATGCTAGTACCTCACTTTTGAGATTATTTTATAGTGGTATAATACATCTAATATTTGGTAGAGGTAGTGTTAATCTCTCGTCTTATTTACTTTCCATTCTATTTTCTATCTTATCTGCCTTTGTACATGAACTGACCTGAGATAACTGAATAGTCAACTCTGTATTCTCTTTACATTTTTAACAAAATCTCTATGTTGCTAATACACAAACACAAATGCTTCTCAGATTAGTATACCTTTATCTTATCTGAGTTTGAAGTTATCTGTGGGAATCAGCCAAGAACACCTCTTACTTCTTTCCCAGTTAGATTATCTCTATTGAAGCAGAACGTTTCCATTCATGGAAGGTTATTTCTTTATCAAGATTTCTTAATATTTTATTTAGGAGAATATTCCTCTGAACTTTTAGTATATGATAGAATTTTTTTTTGTGCTTGCTTTCTAGTGGTATATTTTCTTTTCCTCTTTATGCATGTGTTTGTATATATATGTAAAGTTTTGAGGATATTTTTAAAAACTTTTTTTGAGAAGAATAAAAATGACTAGACATTGAAGCATAGAGCAGTTGAAAATAAATGCAAATAAGATATGATCTCTTCTCTCAGAGGACGCATTCTATATTGACAGTCCTGACAGTATAAGGAAACAAAGTATTATTGGTGGATAGTACTGAATATACAAATTTTACATAAATGGTTAATATTAGTGGTATTTTGGAGTAAGTCAGTTTTACCTCTGACCCAGTAATGCTACTGTTAGAACATATCACAAACTCTGAAGCCAGAAGAGCCGAGTATAAGAAAAGATGCCTAGAGGCCCCAGGGTAGTGGCAACTCATGAAAATCGCTACTAAATAGAGTGACATGACTGCACATTTGAGTGTAAGCTATATTAAAGGTAGTTTTGCAATGACATAAAAATGAAAGAACATTTTTATAAAGAATCAAATTTAGAAAACAAAATGGAAAATTAAAAAATCAGTCTTCCTGGGGCGCTTGGGTTGCTTAGTCTGGTTAAGTGTCTGACTCTTGGTTTCAGCTCAGGGATTGAGCCTGCATGGGGCTCTGCATAGGTGGGAAGTCTGCTGGAGATTATCTCCCTCTCCCTCTCCCTCTGCTCCTCCCTTTCTCACTCTCTCTCTCTTCTCTCAAATAAATAAATAAAATCATTTAAAAAAAGTCTTCCTAGGCTAATATATTTATAAACAAAAGCAGGTTTATTTGTTTTCACTTTTTAAAAGATATTTTACTGTTGTAATATAATGTTTAAAAAATAATTTGACTTTTTCTGACTTAATTACTCTTGCCTTAAAAAATATCCTGGAAATTATCCTGCCACACAATAATTCTGTGCAAACAAGATAAATTAGCTACAAATCAGATGGTCATCTCAAAGTGCACTGATTATAAGAAGAATATTATTCTGATATAGGAAAATTAAAGTATCATATTTAGGGGAGACAAGCAAGTGGCATAGCTTTATTTTGAGTATAATTTGAAATTGTGAGCCAAATATATTTTTAATGGTGCCTATAATTTAATTGAGTGCAATCTAAATACAGTTAAGTGGATATTGTTATATTTGTAAGCTATTTGAAGGCTATGTATAGAGTTGTCATGGTCAAAAATACAGAGTGGTGACTTATTATTGCATATGCTTTCAGCATATCAAGCCAGCATATTGTAGTAGGGAAGAATGTAGTCTTTAAAGTTAAAATATATAGATTTGACATGTAGTCTCTAATACTGTCAATCTATACAACTCAGTTCCCTCCTCTGTAAAATGAGGGAAATAGGCACCTAATATATACAGTCATTTTGAGTATTAAGCTTTATAAATAAAATGTTATTAACATTAACTACAAGTGATGTTAAAACTGGGCAATCTCCTTATAACTAAGCTTTTCATTGCTTGATTTATTTTTTTCATTTTAGTTTTCTTTAGGAGTTATGGGCACCATCTAAATGGAGTCCAGAATTCATGGACCATAGCCCAATTAATGACTCACCTATCTTGGAGAACTCCAAAGACAACATTTAGTTTTCCCTGTCAAATGAAAAGTCTAAACATCATTTGATATACAACACATGCATATGTGTTCAAATTGATTAAATAAATGGTTTTATACTAATTTTTTATCATAAAAATGTACATAAATGCATACACAAAAGATGTTTTTACAACAAATTTGATACTAGATAGAATTTTAGTTTGTTAAGTCAACTTATTGGAGAAACTTTTATATATTACATATGGTCAAAATGGAGTGAAAAATCTTGCTAACAATAAATAATTCAAACTCCAAACTCATATAATATGGAATAAAAATCAGGAGTTCTCTTTGGCTAGCTCTATCATTTTTCTCATGGAAAACCATCAGAGATTCTATGAATTTTTTCAATTTTTAGACCAAAAGTAACTATCTAGGTCATTTAAACCAATGTTCTTCTATAGAGTAAAAGTAATAACAACTTAAAAATTAAAATAAAAAAAACCTGATTGATAAAAGCAAATTAAGGCCCTCACATATAAAAATGCTGAAATCTGGCCCTAGATATAAAAACGTTGAAATCCCATTCCTGTAAGTTCAAAACTAAGAACTCTGTAAAATTCATTAACTGCACCCTTCACCACATGCATTAGTTGATTTCTTGATCCTTGATTTCATATGACTATTATTTAAATAGAACCCATCTCATTAAACATATTACATATTCAAAAATTGAAGCAAAGTTTACTTTCTGCTGTTCAATTTACAAACATACATGTCAATCAGTAACTTTGGTCAAATGCTTCAAACAGTATTTTTTTAAATGAAAACATAAAATTTGGTTGAGCTAATTTACCTTAACTATAACTTTTTAAAATTTTACTAAACAAGGATAAATTCAGGGATTAACAGAGCATTCTACTTCCTAGTAATAAAAGAAATATTTCACCTCCTTTCACCAAAATGGTAGAACAAAACAGCACACAGAAAATGCCTATAGCCAACAGAGTAGTAGAATAGTTGCTGCTTTGAAGGTCAGTGCATTGTACAGCCAAATATTGAAATTCATGAAACATCATTGTTGAAAAAAATGGTGCTTTTCTCTTCACTGCTTTATCTATTTTATTTGCTTGCTTGTTTCCAACAGCTTTTGCACTGCATGAACTATTGTAATGTCACCAACCATACATTCTCGATTTTCCTCAGACCGTCATTTTATTGAAATGTTTCCCTAAGTCGGAGAATGACCCCTACAATGATAATTTATAATGACATGTCGCTATGCATTCTGCAAAATGTGGCACAGTAGCTAGTGAATAGTGGGTGCTCAATTAATGTTGGTATCACCTAAATAGATGGGGATTAATATTAATTTATATTCATATAATAATAATGATATGCACAACCAGATATAACCATTTATATTATATACTCTATGATGTACTGCATTTCATTAATTCTAAGATGGATTTTTTTTCCACATCTTAAAACTTTAACTTTAAATCTCACAGTTGATGTGATTAGGAGATATTGGGTAATATTTTAATTGACATTTTTAATTGGAAGCTTTTTAACATGATATAAAATAATGGTTCACTTGACATTTTATGCCATCTTTCCATATCTGGCAGGTTCTCCTTTATTAGATAATAAAACCTTGTTTATATTTCGGATGTGTGTTTACTTTATAGTGGCAGTAATAAACAGGAAGATGGATGCTCTGTGAGAGCAAAGCTTGCTAGACTCCGTCTGTCTTAGGGCAGAAGAGTGACAAGTGGTTGCCAGGACCACGTTGTGCCTGCAAGGTCCACGTCAATAACAATCATGGAATGTTTCATAGAATGTAGAGGAAGGAAGTGTGGCTGCCAGTGACTCTAATTTTTGTCATTCTTATGCTGGCATAGACGAAATTCTGTTCTTTTTCAGAATTGTCCTGAAATGAAAGATCAAAGTGAGCAAAGATCTCAGTTAATTGGGTAAATAATTTAAAATTAATAATTATAATGATGAGATGATAATGATTATAAAATCTATTTCTCTATCAATCTATCTAATGTGATTAGAGGAAAGAAGAGGTTATGCCTTTTTGATTATGAAGGTGTCTTGCTTGGTCTAAGAAAGGAAGTCCGCCCCTATGCAGAGAATATTAGGGAGGAAGTTTTTTGTCATCTCCTTCCTCTCTTATCCTCACCTCTGTAAAAGAGTGGAAGGCTCAGTGTCTGCCATCCACTGATTTATTAGAGGGCTTGCATTTTTAGGCATAAAATTATTGCTAAAACACAACACTTCATTCCTCTCCTTTGTCCTCCTTGCACTTCTTGCTTCATGGATTAGTAAGAATCAGGATCTTTTCTTCACAAGGTGGAACCATAGCTCTCTGTTCATTCTTCTTTCACAAAGGAAAAGACACAGCCTGTTGCCCAAGTCATAAGCTAGGTAAGCAAGGCCAGATAGGAGCTAAGTACTAGGGGACAGAACGTTTATCTTCTTCTCCACTGCCAAGCCTGAGTGAGAGAGTCAAGCCCACAGCCTTATCCTAGGTTTATGTGAAAAGACTTGGAATTTGTTCTGAAAATCCAGTCACCTTGCTCTCTTTTCTGTATACACAGCACAGAGTGCAGATCCCACGTCTAAGATCTGCATAACATCATGAAAATACATTTTAGCCTTTGTCCTAAGTCATATTCTCCACTATATTTGGCTCCTTACATTCTTCTGCATACTCAGAGTGAAAGAAAAGAGAAGGGGTAAGCATACCACAAAAATATTAGCAGATGTCATTACAAAGTACTTATTATTTCATTCCTACACCATAATAAGCCTTTTAGATACATCATCTTATTTAATCCACTCAACATTTCTATAAATTAGCCTCTACGTTTACCCTCATTTATTGGAGAAGATAAAGGAACTGCAACATGGTAAAGTAATTCACTAAAACCTGACAGGTGGCAAATGGTACAGTCAGACTTCAAACTGCAGTCATTCTGATTCTAGAGCTTGGGCTCTCACACGGTATTGAACCCAGGCCAATGCTTTTGGCTCCGTGACTCCAAGAAAGCATCTGCTAAGTGAAGAGCATAGAAGTTTCTCACTATGATTCAAAAGACACAACTTCTGTTCCTGCTGTTGTTTTCTTGCTTGCATGTGGAGCTGCAGACATCAGCACAGATCTGAAAAAGTTGGCTTTTGGTTATGACCATCATCCCCTCGGGTGGATTGTAGGTAGCAGTGAGGTGGTATATAACAAGCATGACAAGGGGAACAGTTGTGTTTCTAGATTGGTCAGGAGGTATCACAGGCACAAAGAAGCCCTGACTAAAAGAGATGGATAGCAGATTGCTTCCTTACATCCCAGACAGCAGGCCTCCTCCTGTCTTAACTTTAGGACCTGGCAACCCAGACTGGTTTCCCTGGATACAGGAGCTTCCCTGCTTGGAGGGTCTGAATCATCAAGTGTGTCTGAATTTGTTCAGACAAACTCAAAAGGGCAAATGCTCCCTGAAAGATATGAGAGGTCTTATTTTTAAGAAAGTGAGCACAAATATATTGGTTTTTAAAACATAAACTTTGGCTTTAGCTTATTTTAGGATGATCTTAAATTTGATCTTAGGAAGATTATAGTAGAAGGGGGTGTTATAGTAACACCTCTTGTGGCTATTAGAAGTATTTGAAACAGATCTTATTTAATAAATTATTTTACAATATTACTTACAATGTATCAGAAAGCAACTGAAAATATCGATACTTTCTTTTTGTTTTTCTTCTCAATGAAATTAATGCAAATATGGAATTCAAGGAATGTCCAGTTGTTATTTTCAGTGTTTCAAAATGGCAATCATGTCTTTTCATTTTTTCTATCACTCATAGCACCTAGAACAGTATCTTGCATATATATTTTTCAGTGTTCTTTGAGATGAAATTATTTTCCCTACTACTGAATAAGCAATGTAAAGAGTGAACTGGATATTATTTTTACTATTCTGAGTACCTACTCAGTAATTCTATATCTTTTGTTTGGCTAATAGCTACTGGCATTTATATCAAAAGTATTTCCAATTTTAGAAATACAGATAGTTGACTAAGATTACATTAAGTTGGGAATTCCTAGGACAGGTTAAGCGTGGAAAATAATAGAGAAAGTGTAAGGGCCAGAAACATGATCATACTCATAAATCGGCCCCTGAGAGAAGGGGTTGACAAACCAAAGCAATGTACAAAAGGTCATGGGAAGCAAAAGCTTGATCTGGTTTGCTGTAGTGACTTTTTAGGGAATCTGATCTGGGGCGGGAGAAGAGGTAATACCAACAGAAACTTCTAGAGAAAGACAATATTAAGGTAGTTGATAACATTGTGTTTCC
This sequence comes from Mirounga leonina, assembly GCF_011800145.1. Lineage (NCBI taxonomy): Eukaryota > Metazoa > Chordata > Mammalia > Carnivora > Phocidae > Mirounga > Mirounga leonina. The sequence goes on along the minus strand of NW_023270316.1, from coordinate 40,318,710 downwards.
TTATGAACTTTTTAGGAGCAGTTCAACAGACTACAGCTTGGTGAGATGAGTATCTAGGAGCGAACATCCACATTGTGGGGAAGGGGGCTAAATAGAGCAGTTTATATTCTTATGATCCAGGCACTAGCTTGGTTCAGGAAGTGTTTGAGACTCATGAGGGAAATGGAAAACAATTTTGAAAATGTGGGAATTGATGTTAGAATAGTTCAACTGGGTGAATACCAAAGGACACTTATTCCCAATTGAGGCACATCCAAATATAAGATATATGTGATCCTTCCTCTGTGAGCGGACCTTGAAAATGTCACGTAAGATAATTGAACATCTGGGGTATAGCATGGAGATGTTCCAAAATCTAAATGATCCCTGCTATATAAAGTGACAGGTCCACTTCACATAGAGAATGTATCTATTACGGAGAGAAAATATGTGTCTAATGTGGGAAAAAAAAGTATTTAGGGAACCACCTCACATATCCCAATATCTCCCGCTTTGTATCTGCCTTTTGATTATACACACACACACACGGATCCTTGTATTTATGAGTAAAGCTTGGTACTCTGCAAAGATGTCTGATTTCTGAGATTCTGACTTGACAATTCGATGTTTTCTATTAGCTCAATATAACATTCTCTGAATCGTTCATATCCTCATGCTATTCAACAGTATCTATCTATCTATCATCTCTCATCCATCTATCTATCATCTATCATCCATCTATCTATCATCTATCTATCTATCTATCTATCTATCTATCTATCTATCTATCTATCATCTATCTATCTATCTATCTATCATCATCTACCATCTATCTATCTATCATCATCTACCATCTATCTATCTATCATCTAGCTATCTATTACATTCTTATTTGGAAAGTGAATATACAAATCTGATTTAGGATGGAGTGAAATATAAGTCTAAATTCTGTGGTTTTTATTGTCTAACTTCAATACTATTTAATCTTGGGCAAAGTTTTATAAAATCATTTTATAAAACTGTGGTTTCTCTATAGCCATTCTCAAACCCAAAACATTATATATATACAAATATATGTGTAATATTTGACCAGTTTTTGGAGCGCCTGGTGGCTCAGTCTGTTACGTGTTTGACTCTTGGTTTCAGCTCAGGTTGTGATCTCATGCGTCCTGAAATGGAGCCCAGCATGGCGCTGAGTCTGCTTGAAGATTCTCTTCCTCTGTCCCTCCCCCCCATGTTCACTCTCTCTCAAATAAATAAATTAAAAAAAAAATTGGATAAGTTTTGACCTACGAAACTGCAATTTATATGTGTATATGTATTTATATATACATGAACTTTTTAAAGGGAAATAACCTTTCAAGAATGGAACCGAATTATATAAACAAATTTGTTAGTGTCCATTTTCAAATGTAGCAACCAATATACCTCTTGCATACTTTGGTAAATAAAAAATGACTTGAGAATCTTAAAGATTATTATGCAACATGAATATGAAATTATATGATAAGCTCTACAGTAAATATCAGTCATATGTTTCAAAAATGCTGATCAAAATCTCATGATCATTTTATAATTTGTATTTGTGAGAAGGCAGCTTCTGTTTGAATTTCTGCTACCTTTAGGAAGCATAAAATTAAAGATAAAATATATAGCTATGCTCAAGTTCTCTTCCAAATGACAACAGCTGCTTTTAAAGTGTACTCCTGTCAGGAAGAAAACCCTGAGTTACATTGTTTGGGATGCTTAAATCTAAATTGGGGTTATGTTGAAAAGGAAAATTAAATTTCAATTATTTGTGAGTAAACTTGCATAGATAGCCTTGATAAACAAAAGCATGCCCTGAAAATGTTCAGCGTAAGCTCCTTAAATTTCCATGCAAAGCTCTTAGCAGGTGTTTTCATGAAACTCTTTTCTCTATGGAAACTTTTACTTCCTTCCTTATCTGACACTTTTATACAGTTTTCTCATAAAACTTATAAAGAAATTAGGACTTGAAAGTGTTCATTTAAAAACAACATATCCTATGCATCTTCAAAGTCCATAAACATACAATTTGCAACTAATATGGATATATTTAACAAATTATAGCATTGTATTGTGGTGTTTCTTAATGAAATAAGCTATAAAAGAGAGCTCATAATCATAGTCCCAATGTAGGAAAATTGCAAATAGAATTTATTGCAACTTTTGCTATAATCCATTCCCTTTCATCACTGTCATTTGTGAACATATTTATTAGCATTATGAATGCTGATGTAAGTTTTAAATTTAATATGTGGATTCATGAGAAACAAGTGTCCATGAGGATGATGATGATGATGGTGATAATGAAGATTATGATGATAATGTAAAAATAAATTTGTGTAAAATTATTCATGTTAATTTAGAAAAAAATAGTAGAGGTATCATGTAAATTCACTGTTGTCCCCTGTGATCATAACAATTTAAGATTGGAAATTTTAAGTTCTTGTAATTCAAGTGGGTCACATGTTGACCAAGTAACTGATGCAGCCTAGAGCAACTCAGTGACATGCTTATGTTCATACACAAACTTGTTATTGCTTACATATCACTTAGAGTGGCATTCACTGCAGACATCGATTTAATGGCTTCGAAAGCATAGGAAGTTAATTTAAGTCCCTGTATCTCAAAGTCATTGAGAACATTAAATACTTTTATAGCATTCTACTCTTCCTTTCTAGTACCTGTTGACAAATTAATAGAACTGGAAAAGAGCACATTCTGTAGGCCCATAGGCCCTGATTTATTGCTAAGGGTCTAGGAGTGAATGAAATATATGTTGGCCATTAAGAGTGTGGGGTCTGGAATCAGACTGCTTGTCTTCAAATCTCAGCTTCCCTACTTTCTTGCATGAGAGTATTATATGTGGTTAAAATCTTGGCTGTCAGAACCAGACTGCCTGGAAGTGAATACCAGCTTCACAATTTATTATCTATGTAGCCTTGAGCAAGTTACAAAATTCTCTGTACTTCAATTTTGTCCTTTGGCAAAATGGAACATATAGTCGTACCCATGTACATGTGAGTAGCACTTGTCTATATACATGTAGTACATGTAAGGGACTTAGAACATACAATGTCTGACAGATATTACATATTCATTAAATATTAGCTCTTACTATTTCATTTTGTTAAAAAGAAATAAATGCCTATCATGTGTTAGGAAACCTGTGGATAATTGGGATACATTAGTAAACCAATATTCCTGCTTCCATGTTAACATCTATTAGAGAAAATAGAAATTACACTAAAATTATAGTTTAAAAAAGCAAATAATAAGTAAGTTAGAACGTGATAAGGGCTATAAGAGAAAAACATAGCAGGGAGGGCGTTGAATGGGCCAGGGATGGTACAGTTTGCAGTTTTAAATACACCGGTCGAAGGAGGGTTAGTGACGTGGTAACATGTGTGTAAGGACAAAAATGTGTACCATGCAGGTATCCAGGGGAAAAGCGTTTGAGATAGAATGCACAATCTGTGGAAAAGCTTTATGGGAGAAGATGCCTACTACATTCAGGGCCTGGAAAGAAGGCTTGTGTGAGTGAAGTAGAGGGAGAAGGACGGGATCAGAAACTGGATTTAAAAATGTAACTGAGGGAAATCAAGTGGGACCTTATAGATTCCTTTGTGAAATGGGAATCATTGCATGGTTTCGAGCAGAGTAGTGAGATGATGTGAATTACACTTTAAATGAAACTTCTGACTGCTGTATTAAGAGATTCCTGGGAGATCAAGGGTAGAAGTAGGGGGCTATTGCAGTAATCCAAGCTAGAGATGCACATTGCACTGACCAGGGAGGTGCTGGAATAGGGGGGTTGGAAAGAATTAGTCAGATTCTGGATGTATTTTGAAGGTAGAGACCACAGGTTCTCTAACAGATTTGATATAGGGAAATGAAGAATGTCAAGAACAATTCTGTGATGGGGGGGGGTGGAGAACCAAAAATGCAATTTTAAACTTGAAACAATGAAAATCTCTATTAGACATCTAAGTAGGCTATGTCGAGCAGGCAGTGTAATAAACCTGAGAACCTGAGTTTGGTAAAGTGTTCTGAGCTGGAAATGTTAACAGATAATGAAAATTAGGAGTGTAGACAAGATTGGAAAATATTATAGCTTTTGAAAAGAAGTCTGAGCCACCAGACACTTTAAACTGAAGAGATCAGGAAGAAAAGAGAACCAGGAGGAAAGATCCAGAATGAGAGGTCAGTAAAGCAGGAGGGAAACTTGAGTTTTGGTATCATAAAAGTGGAGGGAAGAATGTGCACTGAGGAAGAAAAAGGGGTTAAATGTGTAAAATCCTGCTGATAAAAGCTGAGCACGGATTGAGTTGAGCACTGGAAGCTGAAAATATGTTTAGCAATATGGTATACATAAGGTAACTTTGACAAAAACGTTCAGTGGAGTGTTTTTAACAAGATTACAGATAGTGAGTAAAGACAACTCCTTTGGGGTGGTTTGCTATAAAGGAGAGTGAAGAAGTAGAGTAGTAGCTGATGGGGGAAGAACTGTAAAAGAAGTTTCCAATGGGGAAAATAATAGGATATTTTTATGCTGAGGGGAATGACAGAGAGTATGGAAGGCATGATGTAGAAAGAGAAGGCAGAATTACCCACAGATATTATTAAGTAGGTGGGAGGAGATAGAATCTTGAGTATAAATGGAAAATAGACTTAAGGAGAAGGTGGAAAGATGGATCTTATGGATGAAGATATCAGGTGAGTGAATGCAATGTTGGTCATTTCTAGAATTTTTCTTTCCAATTACCTCAGTGTTCTCAGTTAATTAGGCAGTCATGCCATCATCAGAGAATGCAGATCAGCAAAGGAGGTCTTGGAGATTTCAGGAAATCGGAAAACATGTAAAATAATTCTCTGAAGGAGTGAGCAAGGATAAAAGGTGTAGAGCATGACTATCTGGCAGCAGCAAAGTCCTGTTTGTTCCTCATTCAGCTGAAGGAGTGCCATGCAAAGGAGATTGCAACCTGCGTCGTGATTTTACATCTGACCCTCGTCGTGATTTTACATTAGAGAGACGTGTGAGGGAAGTCACAATTTTCAGGCAAAGTGATTACAGTGATTGACAATGAAATAAAAAATGAGCAAGAGGGGGATCCAGGCTTGAAGAGGGTTAGAAAATGAAAACATGGTAGTATCCGTGGTGTAGGTGGAGTGGAAGGATGGATGGGTCCAGGGTACCTGAAGATTATAGCTAAAATGATAAAACGTAACTAGTCAGAGAATGGAACACATTGACATTATGGAGTATGGATAGAATTATTGGTAATAACAAGATTAGTGACCGTGGGAGTGAGAGGCTGAGGTATGGTGGAAAACAAGATCAAAGGAGAAAACAGTTTCAAGGAACTAAAAGAACAGGGAATTGGAAGAATAATTTATATTTAGACTTTAAAAAGTAGTATTGAAGAGAGTCAGGAACTAAAGTCTTAGCAGTATTATTCTTTACCATCTCACCGTTTTTCCATGAAATTTGAAATCTGAAAAAAGTGACCGTAATTTGTGATTTATAAGTCATATTCCCCAACACTGGTAATTTGATTTGAATAAAATAAAACTAAGACTGGGTATACTGAGGACACACTATCGATATTTTGTTAGTTAATGGAAATACTAGGGAAATTCTGACCAGAGTAAAAAATCTACGAAAGTCTGTGCTTGCTGAGAAATCACTCTTATAAAAACCATATTTTCGTTTTAAGTTGAATTTATGATTATTAACAATATTCTTTTCTTTGAAGTAATAAAATTTTCTAAGAGAAGCATTATCTCATTCTATTTAAATGGACAATTAATGAATAAAATTAACTCAAATAAGGCTTGATAACTTTAGTTAAAATTCATTGCAAGCTACACTAAAGAATCACATCAAATACTAATGTTGCGTATGAATGTACTGTAGCATAAATGGCCTCATTTTGTATAAAATTTGTAAGAGATTTACACTGATTTCAGTAGAGAACTAACTTCCAGTATTATGTTGAATAAAAATAGTTTACGTTGATATCCTTGTCTTGTTCAGTTTTTCACCACTGAGTATAATGTTAGCTGTGGGTTTTTCATATACAGCCTTTTTTATGTTGAGGTATGATCCCTCCGAACCTACTTAGTTAAGGGTTTTTATCATGAATGGATGTTGTACTTTGTCAAATGTTTTTTCTGTATCTATTGAAATGATCTTATGGCTTTTATCCTTTCTCTTGTTGATGTGATGTATTACATTGATGGATTTGTCAATACTGAGCCACACTTGTATCCCAGGAATACATCCCACTTGATTGTGGTGAATATTTTTTTAATGTATTGTTGGATTTGGTTTGCTAATATTTTGTTGAGGATTTTTGCATTTATGTTCGTCAGAGATATTGGCCTGTAGTTTTATTTTTTTGTAGTGTCTTTATCTGGTTTTGGTATCAGGGTAATGCTGGCCTCATAAAATGAATTTGGAAGCATTCCTTCTTCTTCTATTTTTTGGAATAGTTTGAGAAGAATATATATTAACTATTCTTTAAATGTTTCATAGAATTCACCTGTAAAGCTGCCTGGTCCTGGTCTTTTGTTTGTTGTTGTTTTTATTGTTGTTGTTGTTTTGATTACTGATTCAATTTCATTTTTGGTAATAAGTCTGTTCAAATTTCTATTTCTTTCAGATTCAGTTTTGGGAGGTTATATGTTTCTAGGGACTTATCTATTTCTTCTATGTTGTCCAGTTTTGGGCATATCATTTTTCATATATTCTCTTATAATCATTCATATTTCTGTGATGTTGGTTTTTATTTCTCCTCTTTCACTTCTGATTTTGTTTATCTGAGTACTCTCTCTCTCTCTCACCCTTTCTCTCTTTTTATGAGTTTGGCTAAAGGTTTGTCAATTTTATTGATCTTTCCAAAGAACCAGCTCCTAGTTTCATTAGTCTGTTCTATTTGTTTTAAATTTCAATTATTTCTGCTCTAATCTTTATTATTTCTTTCTTTCTACTGGTTTGGGTTTTTGTTGTTGTTGCTGTTGTTTTTCTTGTTCTTTTTCTAACTCCTTTAGATACAAGGTTAGGTTGTTTGAGATTTTTCTTGCTTCTTGAGGTAGGCCTGTATTGCTCTAAACTTCCCTCTTAGAACAGTTTTGCTGCATCCCAAAGATTTTGGACTACTATGTTTCCATTTTCATTTATGTCCATGTATTTTTTTATTTCCTCTTTGGTTTCTTGGTTGGCCCATTCAATGTTTAGTAGCATGTTATTCAACCTCCATGTTTGTGTTCTTTCCAGATTTTTTCTTGTGGTTGATTTCTAGTTTCATAGTGTTGTGGTCAGAAGAGATGCATGGTATTTCTTCAGTCTTTTCAAATTTGTTGAGACTTGTTTTGTGGCCTAATATGTGATCTATTCTGGAGAATGTTCCATGAGCACTTGAGAAGAATTTGTGTTTTGCTCTTTTAGGGTAGAATGTTCTGAATATATAGATACATCTGGTCCAGTGTGTCATTCAAAGCCACTATTTCCTTGTTGGTTTTCTGTTTGGATGATCTATTCATTGATGTAAGTGGGGTGTTAAAGTCCCCTACCCTTATGATACTCTTACTTCCTTTATATTTGTTATTAGCTGCTTTATGTACTTGGGTGCACCCATATTGGGTTCATACATATTTACAGTAATTATATCTTCTTGGATTGTGCCTTTTATGAGTAGATAGTGTCCCTCTTTGTCTCTTTTTATGGACATTGTTTATACTGGATTATTTTGCCCAGTATAAGTATTGCTACCCCAGTTTTCTTTTCTATTTCCATGATAAATGCTCTTCCATCCCTTTGCTTTCGATACCTTTACATGTGTCTTTAGTTCTGAAATGAGTCTTTTGTAGGTAGCATATAGATGGGTCTTGCTTTTTTATCCATTTCATCATGCTATGTCTTTTGATGGGAGATTTTAGTCCAATTACATTTGAAGTAATTATCGATAGGTATGTACTCATTGCCATTTTGTTACTTGTTTTATGATTGTTTTTGTAGTTCTTCTCTGTTTCTTTCTTCTCTTCCTCTCTTCTCTCATGGTTTGTTGGTGATATAGTGATACACCTGGTAGTAGTGATATACTTGGATTCCTTTCTTTTTATTTTTTTTGCATGTCTATTACTGGTTTTTGATTTGTGGTTGCCATTTGGTTTGTATATAACATCTTATGCATATAGCAATCTATATTAAGTTGATGATCTTTACTCCTCTCTTCCCATGTTTTAGGTATATCATATTATACTTTATATCCTTTTATTTTGTGAATTCCATTTTTTTGTGACTGATTTTTACAGCTATACATATTTGTACTGCTTTGTGTTTCCTACTTTTCTTTCTCCTCCTTATGGTCTTTTCTTTCCACTCAAAAGTCTTCTTTAACATTTCTCATAGGACTGGTTTAGTGGTCTCCTGCTCTTGAAAGTAGTGGCCTTATGAAGAAGAGGTCCTGTAGTACCCTGCAGTGCCCTGTCCCTTGTTCACCATAACCTGGTGCTGAAGGGCTGTCTCCTATGTGTGTTGTGTGTACCCTGCTGTTCTGGTTGAGCTGCTTTTACCTTTAGTTCAGTCATCTGCAATGTCTGCCTTTGTCTGTTGTGGACAGGGTTTGATACCTGTGTTGTTAGTGGGACAGTCTGGGGCTGCTTGGGTTTGAGTTGAGTTGAACCAGGAATCTGCCAAAGATGTAGTAGCATGGAATGACAGGAGAATGCAGGGGCAGGCTGTGAAGTGCCAGCAAGGTTGTGCTGGCAGGAGGGGACATGTAGCTGCTGGGGACTGAGGCAGGTTCCGTTGGAGGTGGCAGATCCTCAGAATCATGAGGGAGCAGGATCCATAGCATTAGCAAGATTTGCAGTTGTCTTCTGTGGGAGGGGACCTGGAGCTGAGGACTTGTTGGAGGGAGCATATTCACAGGAAAGCATGTGGATGAGGCAAACTGTTAGTCGGATGGGTAGCAAGTGTTGGAACCATGTGGATTTCTACAGATGTCTCTGGGTTTATGCTGGGGGATGGGAGAAGGAAATGGTACCTGTCAGTTCCTTGGCTGCTGGAGAAATCTCCCAATGATTCCTGCCCCTCAAGCACAAGTTCTGAGATTAATAAACAAGTCTCCCTCCCATATATCCCAGGCATTTTTCAAACTGCTGCTTCTATATTGTATCTCTGGGGGGCTTTTTGTTGTGGGCAGGGACTCAGTTTCCTCTTGCCTTCCCTCCCTCCTGTGGACAGTCCATTTAGCTCCAGACTATGTCTCTGCTCTTCCTACCCTCTTCAATGTGGCCTCCCTCTTCTTTACATCTAGCTGTGGAGAGTTCTTTCTGCCAATCTTTGGCTTGTTTCCTGGGTCATTTACACTGATGTGGCTGTTATCTAGTTGTATCCATGGGAGGAGGTGAACCTAAGGTGCTCCAACTCTGCCAGCTTCCCTGGAGGAAGTCTATATAATCCTATCTTTAAATCTTTAAATATGATGTACTAGGTCCAGGGAATTGAAGAAATTCCCAGGCCAACCAGAAAGTTAACGGCCCAGCAAATACTATATAACAGCTCCAATTCCCTCCAGGTAAAACTGCTTTCAAGCCATCTCCTGTTTCATTGTTAAAGTTTGGTAGGCTTAAACCCATCAACAGAATCCATACTCCTAGGCAAAGAGGTTGTTTCTGGAGAGGATGTGAGTCAATCAAGATGAATTTTAGAATGGCTTCTGGGAAAGCATAGATAAACGTATTCTCTTTCACTGGATATTTATGAAGCACCCTGTAGATTTGATTGCTATTGTTAACTGTCCTACAACTCTGAGAGTAATTTCTCTGGCATTTCAGATGACTTAGCACAAAGACAAAGATACTGAGTTCTTTGAGATAGCAATGAACCCATAGATCACCAAACCTTGAATTCTGTTCTACATCTCAACTTCCACTTATATGAGCTGGTAAGTTATTTTTATTAAGAAAACAAAAGAGGGGGCGCCTGGGTGGCTCAGTCTGTTAAGCTACTGCCTTCGGCTCAGGTCATGATCCCAGGGTCCTGGGATCGAGCCCCGCATCGGGCTCCCTGCTCAGCAAGGAGTCTGCTTCTCCCTCTGCCACTGACCACCCCTGCTTGTGCTCTCTCTCTGTCAAATAAATAAATAAAATCTTAAAAAAAAAAAAAAAAAGAGAAAAAGTTTTTTTCCTATACTCTTGGCACTTTTTTGTCCTCCCTTCTCCAATTCAGACTCTGGAAAAAACCACACCTACTGCTCCCCAACTTCTCCTGACTGCTGATGGCTCACTTACAGTAGACCAGACTGGGAAAGGGGACTTACTCCCAGTTCAGTGTGTGTGTGTGTGTGTGTGTGTGTGTGTGTGTGTGTGTGTGTATACATGCTTTGGCTTATTTCATTGAGCTGGACATATTAATTATTGATGCGGGGTTCTTACATTACCTAAGAGTAACCAGAGAACTCATAAGACCCCTCTAGATTAGCAACCAATGGCATTAGCAGGCATTGAAATCAGAGACCCAGAAATATGAAGATGCTAAGAGATCCAGGAATCAAAGCCTCAGGTATATGTAAGCAATAGTCCCACCAAATATATTTAAAGTGACAGAAAATACATTTGCTATGTGAATGTTCGATATATCTTTATTTAGGTAAGTTTTCCTAGAAAAAAAAAATTAAAAAGCTATTTGGTCCCCAAAATAAAATTTTTAAATACTATGTTTTCTTTAATTTTTTTTCCCACCTTCAGATGCTCACCCCCTTCAGCAGCAAGCTTTACAAAACACATTGTCATCTAAAAGTTTAGGATAAGAAACATCTAAAAGTTTCAATAAGAAACCTCTTAATTTTTCTTTAAAACATTTTTTTTTTCTAAATGTTTTGACAAGATAGATTTTCCACCATGTAATACGTACCATCTTTGAAGATACTAGTAGATCTTCAGTAGAACAGGATTTGAAAGACTTAAAATTTCCTTAATTCTCCCTGTTTGCACATCTCTGATTGTTTTCGTATCACTCAGTGTTTGATTACAGGCTCCATTCTCTGAACTCAGGAGATGTTTATGGCCTTATTGGTTGTGGAAATCAGTAGGATAGCCCTTTTGATTTTTTGTTGTTCTCATTCAGCACTTTGCTCTAGTGTCTCCTATTCTTTCAGAGTCATCACTATTTGGTAACAAAAAAAACCCTTGACTTGTATCTCTGATTCCATGTAATCCTCCTTGTTAGTCTAACCATAAGGATGCGTTTTGGACAGTCTATTGCTTCCTCCCCTTACCTCTGACTATGATACTTTTAAAGCAAGACTAAGAGTTGCCCATTCTTCTGTACCTTAGCAGAATATATTATTGTATCTCCAAAGCTCTTTTTTGAGGAGTTATAGTGTAAAGCCTGTTATTCATCCTGGAAATGTCTAAATTCAGAAAATTGATGACAACCCCAAATTAATCTTCATATACATATCATGTCTTTAGGATCAATATAGATATACATTTCTATCTTCTAATCTTCATATATAATCCTCATTATTATTAAGAAATAAATGTGTAGGTAGTGTTGCAGTTTTAACCGGTTTCCATGTGGTTTTGTATCCTCTGATTCATTTTCAATTTTCTTATAAATTCTCTCATTCCTTATTTTTGTTCATTTGTTTTGTTAATTTTTCTTAATCCTTTAATTATTATTATTCAGTAATTTTATATTTTCAGAAGAGTTGCAAAAATTCTTCAGTGACTTCCTACTTGCCCTTTACTCAGTTTCCTCTAAGGATGACATCTTATATAATACTTATCACAACTTATAAGTTAACATTAATACAATATGGGAACTAAAACTACAGCTTTAATTCAGATTTTACCAGTTTTTTCTATTAATTTCCATTTTTTCCATTTTTCTTTTTGTTTTGTTCCAGCATTTACTATATGATACCATGTTACATTTTCTTCTTAGTGTTCTCCAGTTGTGAGTTCCCAATACTTATTTATTTTTCATAAGCTCAACCCTTTGGTAGTGTAGTTGTCAGGTGTTTTGGAGCAGGTCTCTCCATTTGGGTTTGTCTGCTGTTTTCTAATGAGTCACGGGATTTATGGACTTGGGGGGAGAACATCACAAAAGTGCAGTGTGCCCTTCTCATCACATGTCCCTACTCCTTTTTGTAAACTTAGCTTTCCTCTGCTTTACTGTCACAACCCTGATTTCTGAACTTGCACTTATTATGATAATATCAAAATATTCTAACTTAAATGGGCTTATTTTCTATGAATGAGGTTTGTATCCGGAATTAATATATTCTACTCTTTAGCATCATGCGGCTTAGTTGACCAACACAATTTGAGACAATTTATAATAAAACGATGTCATGATTTCTAAGTATTTTGTAAGGATTGTTGTTAGTCACTAATATAAGGTAACTAAGACCTAGTTTCCCCTTTTCCCGTTACAGAAAACTGCAGATTTTATATAAAAATCTCAAAAAGAACTGCATTTAATTATGAACCCAAATGATTGACATAAATTGGTAAATTCCCTTGACAACCTAGACAACTCTTAGTTAATATAAAAGTTTTATAATAAAAAATGGACTCAATGCCATGTATTTTAATAATTACTTCTCAAAAATTTAGAGCTAAATAAGAAAATCTATTATCAAGGGGATAAAATGCAAAAGAGCTATGATTCCAGCTTTAAAAAGTTCCTCTAAAAGTTATTTTGAATATTATGCTATATTGAGGTTGATTGAAAGTTAAGAACTACTTCTCATTAAGTCAAATTAGATATAATAGGGAGCTACTTATCCATCTATTACTTACACCTTTTCTTTCTTCCTTTTTTTTTTTGAATTCTCATACATAGACACACACATTTTTTTTGACTTGTAAGAAGGGCATTTTAAAAATATATGGTAATGGGGCACCTGGGTGGCTCAGTCGTTAAGCGTCTGCCTTCGGCTCAGGTCATGATCCTAGGGTCCTGGGATCGAGCCCCGCATCAGGCTCCCCGCTCAGCAGGAAGCCTGCTTCTCCCTCTCCCGCTATCCCTGCTTGTGTTCCCTCTCTCGCTGTGTCTCTCTCTGTCATACAAATAAATAAAATCTTAAAAATATATGGTAATATAGCATACATCCTCCTCACTTTAGTTAAATGATGAAATTTTAATTATGTAAACTTTGTAATGTGGGAGATGTTATTTTAATAAATATATAGAGAATAAAAATAACAAGGTAGTTTAAATAAAATCTGGATACAATTCTCAACTTGTAGATAAAAAGAATTATGAGTTCTTAAGATAAACCAATATTACTCTCTTTAAAAGGTGATTCATATATATTTTCTAAAATACAATAAATTTTTATTCTGTAATTCTCATATTTAGCCTAAACATTATATTTCAATTTCTTTAATCCTGTTGGAGATCTTATTTTAGGTTCTTTTGCTAATAGTTTTCCTAATGAAACTTCAGGTGAAATGAACTCATTCAATTGATTTCTCAAATTGAGATAGCTTTGTCTACATGGCATGTTAAGTATTTTCTCTCTTATCGATAACTTGAAGCTTTAAACTATTTGTGATGATGGTGACTGTAATTCTTCTGAAAAGCAGTTATTTCCTGCTTATTTGTTAACTTGTTTTTCTCACCTAGAGATTATGATTCAGTTTATGATGGCAAAATCCCTCATCATGTGCTACTGCAAATTCTGCTGTTGTGGCAGGTGCAATAGAAGAAAACAGTGGGAGAAGGGGAAAAGGTGGTCTGTAAAAGGAAGAGAAAGAGAAGTGCTATGTTTTAGAAAGATATGGAAAACTATGTGATTTGGTTAGAGTATGAATCTCAATCCTTAATACACAAAATATACCTTTTTATTTGTATTATACTAGTAGAGATTTCCAACCAGTCAGTTGTTACATTGGGTAAGTCAGAAATAGCTAAACGTTGAGTGGACAGATTCTATAAAGCAAATAATAATATTAACAACAGTGAACTTATTATTGCCTCCGTTTCTAATTTTAGAAAGAAAGGCTATTCCTGTTTATTGATATAAAATCGACATATAACATCATATTAGTTTCAGGTGTACAACATAATAATTTGATATATGTATATATTGCAAAATGATCACCACAGTAAGTCACATGGTTACAAAATTTTTTTCTTGTGGTGAGAACCTTTAACATCTACTCCCTTAGCAATATTCAAATATACACTATAATTTTATTAATTATAGACACAGTGCTGCACATTACATCCCCAGGATATATTGTTTATTTTATAACTAGAAGTTATAAACCACTTTTGTCCATTTTGCTATTAGAATAGAACAAGACAGCTTTCTTATTATCATTTAGTTGTTTTGTTGTGATAGTCGTTGTTGATTATATATAATATATTGCTGATTACATGTATCATATATATTATACATATAAGAAAGATGTGATATATATATCGTATCTTTCCTTACTTTTTTATATCCAATTCTTTATCATGCTCTATATTTCAGAGTCAACACTAAATAAAAACTGGCAGTTATCTTGTCAACATGGTCAATGGAGATGCATAATTTATGTTCATGGGACTATCTTATCTATTGCAAATTGCATGGTTGCCATATGCTCCTAAGTCATTACAATTTACTATAACCCCTTAGTTCACTTTCTTCAGTAGAATATTCATCAATAGTAGGATCAGTGTAAAGTGAATACTTACTAATCCCAGATTTCTTTTTTTAGGTCAGACAACATGGAAATAAAAATTCGAATGGCTTATTAAATTATAAATATACAACATGACTACATACGTTTTAAGCAAGCATATCATTATGCAGGCCATTTATTCAGGTCATTGGAATTAAAATGAAAAAATACAAAAACAAAATCAAACCTTAGGAGAGGTATCCCTCTGTTTCTGCATAGAGTCAATTTATTCCAGACATAAACACAATCAACTCAAAGGCAAATATATATGTTTTTTTCCACATCCTATAGCATGTTCATTAACCATATGTAAAAAATTGCCATTAACCCACATGCCTTGGCAAGAAATTTATGTTCTTTTTATTTTTATCCTTAAAGTCAAATAGTAGGTCAGTATCACTGAAATAATAATACTTTTATCAACCTAAAAATTGTCACCATTTTGTTTTAGTCCATAGGATCAATGTATTTGCATATTCTCAACATTTACTAAATTTGCATGAGGATCCTTAGAAGACTCAATAATGAAAGTGAATACAATTTTCTGACAAAAGCATCTCACTGTTCTTAAGTGCTCCATATATTCTATTTTTCTGTTTTGGTGGATAAAGTTCTCCGATCAGTTGCTGAATTCCTGTTTTGCTTTCTCTTACAGATAGAGCAGAACTATTGTCTGAAAGCAATTTTCTGTTACTGCTTAATTTTACGTCTGAGCTCAGTACAGAATTCCAATTTATCAAGTTTTTACTACAATAGATTTATTTTTATTGATAAAGACTTTAAGAGAAATAAACTTGCCTCCTTACTAATAAAAATAATAGCAGAACAATAAACCGGTAGAACTATATAAGGAATTCAATCAGAGGCCACATTAATGTAACTACAATGACAGCTCCCTTTCCTGTAGCCAAGTACTTACGACACAAATTATATAAGATATAAAATGTCAGGCTCTTGACTTTGTCATTGTTATTTCCTCCAAGGATGATTAATACATGATACATTTGGCAAAATGATCCGTATATACCATGTTTGTTTCAATTCTATTTACGTCTTAGACTCATTGAGAAATTAGTAATTTATGTTTATAATCATTGAGTGTTAAAATAATTTAGCACAATGAAAGATAATGTATATGATTTAAATTAAATTCAATGAAGGCCCTTCTGCAATCACATTGGAAGAAAATTAAATGCTTCTTTTTAGTTTTTATTGAACCTGATACTTCTTAAACTAGAAAACCTGGGCTCCTCACAGCTGAAGATAATGATTCTCTAGGTTTAATGTAGAAAATGAAATTTCTCTCTTCATGTATATTGACTGTAGGAAGCCTCTTATGAGCATTATAAAAAAAAAAAAAAAGAATCTCAAAGCATTTTAGGAGATTTGGATCATGAAAAAACAGTAATCTTTGAAAAGCTTTCTTCCTATATGTATTTGTTCAATCCATTCTTCCTCTACTGTTGCCCTTGCTAATTCTACTGCACTGCGCTAAAGTAAATGCCCTCTTCAGACAAATGACTCTTCTCTTTTTTGGCCAACATTACAGCTAATAAAAAGCACAAGTGCTTTTCATCTTCAAAGTGCTTTACAAGTATAAATCAACCTTCTCAGCAACCAGGAGAAGGAAATTAACATTATCTCCATTATACAGACAGGAAAACTAAAGAACCACAACAAAAAAGTTGAGGGCTGATGTCAAGGTGTAAGGCACAGAAATATATTAGAATGAAGTGTTTTTCCAAGTTACACAAGAGTATTCAATTTCCTAAAACATCAAAATGTCTGAGTGGCCATTCTGGCAAGGTCATATAGCCTACTGTTCTGTGTCCATACAGGGATACATATCATTTATGGATACATATCATTTATTAACTTGTGGATATCATAGAACACATGCTTTTTAAAAATGTTTTATTTTTAAGTAATCTCTAACCCAATGTGGGGCTCGAACCCACAACCCTGAGATCAAGGGTCACATACTCCACTGACTGAGCCAGCCAGGCACCCCAGAATGCATGCTTTCATAAGTACCTTTATATGTACTCCTCCAGAACACCTTCTCTAACTAAGCCCTGCATATTTATTTATTTTTTTATTATTTTTTAAAGATTTTATTTATTTATTTGACTGGGAGAGACAGCCAGAGAGAGAGCACAAGCAGGGTAAGTGGGAGAGAGAGAAGCAGGCTTCCCGCCGAGCAGGGAGCCCGATGCGGGGCTGGATCCCAGGACCCTGGGATCATGACCTGAGCCGAAGGCAGACGCTTAACGACTGAGCCACCCAGGCGCCCCCCTGCATATTTATTTAATCTGTATGTTTGGGCACATACATTTTTTTTTGACAACTTAATGTGTTTCAATATGCATTGTATGCCACAGGATGTATATTTTCTGTTTCTCATTTTTTTCTATGTAACTACGTCTCTTCTTTTACATTCTCTTTCTTAACAGAAGAAGCTGTCTCCCACTGTTTACTCCAGTGCCTCTCACATAGAAGTACAGGCACTAACCCTAGGCATCCAATATAATAGATGATGGCTGGAGATGCTACTAGTCCACTAGGGTTTGAGTAACTCACAGACCACTGGGCTTTAATAACTCTGCACTGAATGGAATGAAAAACAGGTAAAGGAATCTTTGTGTACTATGTAGCTTGGCTGTTATTTACGTTCCTAAAGCACCAATCCAAAGGAAAGAGAATAGCATTTTGTTGTCTCAATGTAAGAGAATAAATTTTATTTTACAAATAAAACTCAAAACCTTTGATGTATCTCCCAGGTCAACCCAAATACTACCTGATAAGAAAGATTTTCATCTTTCCAGTGCTCTGCAATTCTAGAAACTCCTTAGCATATTACCTAGTAAAGCATGTTAGGATGTTGTTTTCCCACCCTAGCCCCTCCACCCAAAAGAAAACCTGCCTCAGACTTTATTCTTTCTTGGGAGAAATTCTGTTTCAAAGCAAAGAAACTTGAATATGAACTCTTTGGATATGTTGCTTTTATCTCTTTTATATTAATTTACCTCCAACTAATAGGTCTTATTTGGAGTTTATTCAATTCTAAGAGTCTGGAATATTCAGAAATTCTCTAGGCCAGGGGTTGGCAAACTATTAGCTGAGGGCCAAATCTGGCCCAAAGACTGTTTTTGTACAACCCATGAGCTAAAAATATTTTTATACATCTTTAGAAGGTTGTAGAAAAGAACAAAGAAGAATATGTGACAGTAAAGCCTAAAATGTTTACTATCTCAACCCTTGAAATAAAGCTTGTCAACTTATGCCAATTAAATCATTCCATAAGAATCTCATTCCATGATATCACTTGGGGGGGTGTTAATATTTAATATTTTTTCCAGCTTTATGGAGGTATAACTGACAAAGAAAAAGTGTATATATTTAAGGTATACAAGATGATGTTTTGATATATGTATATATTGCAAAAAGATGGCCATGATCAAACTAATTAACACATCCATCACCTTACATAGTTACCTTATTTTTTTTTCTTTTGTAGTGAGAACACTTGAGATCTATTACCAAATTTCAAATATATGATGCACTTTAATTCACTATAGTCACCATGCTGTACATTAGGTCTTCAGAACCCATTCATTTTAGAACTGAATGTCTGTTTCCTTTGATCAGCATTTCTTCTTTTTGCCCAACACCCAGCAGCTAGTAACCACCTTTCTACTCTGTGTCACTATGAATTCCACTTTTTTACAAGTCTACATGTAAGTGAGATCATATGACATTTGTCTTTCTGTGTCTGGATTATTTCACTTAGTATGATGCTCTCAAGATTCATCTGTGTTGTTGCAAATGGCAAGACTTTCATCCCTTTTAAGACTGAATAATATTTTATTGTATATTTCTACACCACATTTTCTTTATACATTCATCGGTTGATAGACACTTAGGTTGTCTTCATATCTCAGCTACTGAGAATTATGTTACAATGAACATGTCAGTGTAGATATCTCTTCAAGGTAGTGATTTTATGTCCCTTGGATATATACTCAGAAGTGGGATTTCTGGTCATATGGTAATTTTATTTTCAATTTTTTGAGGAACCTCCATACTATTTTACATAATGGCTGTACCAATAGACATTCATGCTAACAGTGCACAATGGTTCCCTTTTCTCCATATCCATGTAAACACTTGTTATCTTTTGACTCTTTGATAATAGTCATGCTAACAAGTATGAGGTTATATCTCATTGTAGTTTTGATTAGCATTTCCTTGATGATTAGTAGTGTTGACCATCTTTTTTATATACCTGTTGGACATCTGTATATCTTCTTTGGAAAATGTTTTTTCAGATGCTTTGCCAATTTTAAAAATTGGGTTATTTATTATTATTATTATTATTATTATTATTATTATTGCTATTAGATTGTATGAGGTTCTTATATATTTTGGATATTAACCCCTTATCAGTTATAATGGGTTTACAAATATTTTTTTTTCCCATTTTATGGGTTGCTTTTTCATTTTGTTGATTGTTTCTATTGCTATGCAAAAACTTTTTAGTTTGATGTAATTTCACTTATCTACTTTGCTTTTGTGTCCTGTGCTTTTAATGTCAAATCCAAAAAATCATTGTCAAAGCCAGTGTCAATGAGCTTTCCCCCTACGCTTTATTCCAGGAGTTTAATGGCTTTGGGTCTTTTGAAGTCTTTAATCCATTTTCACCTGATTTTTGTATACGGTACAAAATTGAATCCAATTTCATTCTTTTACATGTAGATAACCAATTTTACCAACACCATTTATTGAAGAGACTATCCTTTCCCCATTGTGTGTTCTTGGTGACTTTGTTGAAAATTCTTGAATGTAAATGTGTGGGTTTTTTCCTGGGCGGTCTGTTCTGTTCCACTGATCTATGTATCTGCTTTTATGCCGTTATACTATTTTGATTGCTATAGCTTTGTAATGTAGTTTGAAATCAGGAAGTGTAGTGTGTCCAGCTTTGCTCTTCTTGCACAAGATTGTTTTAGCTATGCAGGGTCTTTTGTAGTTCCATACAAATTTTAGGATTTTTTTTTCTTTTGCTATTTCTGTGAAGATGACATTGCATTGAATCTGTAGATAATTTTGAATAAAATGAGCATTTCAACAAAATTAATTATTCTGATCAATGAACATGGGATGTCTTTTCATTTATTTGTGTCTTCTTCAATTTCTTTTAACAGTGTTTTAGAGTTTTCCTTGTACAGATAAACCAAAAAACCATTAAGGATAAACTGTAAAATAATGGAATTGGTTAACAGCAAATGGTGAGGGATGGAATGAAAGAGATATAAAGTAAATGTCATTTCTCTGAGAATATGATTTTGTACAGTGTTAACTTTTGGAAGCATGTCAAGGTTCTATATATTCAAAAATTATATCGCATTTTTAAAAGAGACAGAAGTGGAAAACAACAAAAAAAATAAATACGAAGAAAAGTAGAAACGAATGATTATACCTTTTAAAAATGAACAATGAGATCCCAATGATGAAAATAAGAAAAAGGGGAAGAAAACGAAAAAAAAAAGAATTAATTCAAGTAATTTATGAGCATGGTGGTAAACTATGTTCCTTTAGTTTTGAGCAGGATGAGATACTTGAAAACTGCAAATAAATTCTGAACTCTTTTAGTAGTTTCCCTACTAAAATTTAGCTTTACATGAAATTATATTGAAATTATTTTAGATATATTATAGGATTGAGCAAGTAAATAAATTGCTAATATTGTTGGGAGCCAGGACTCTCAGTTTGAAGGAAGAGAGTTTCAGATACTGGATAGGGGAAGATCAAGAAAAAATTGAAATAGAATTAGAAATATTGATGTGAACTTGAGATTTCTAAAATATGTATTTGTGAAAGTCTATATACATAAACATACAGTCAATTCTCATTATTCATGGTAGTTATGTTTTATAGAGTTGCTGTAAACTTTGAATTAACAAATTTCCTTAGAGAAAACTTGGTTAAGTTCCTCAGAGATTCTGGTCATGTTGCCATCAACAGATCAATATATAAACTTGTTTTCTGTGTATTTCTATTTAAAGATGTCTTATTTAATGTGTCATGTCAACTAATTAACATTGAACTCACATCCAATAACACTATAACTCATGTCTGAATAAAGCCTATCTAACAGGTACATTCTCTGTAAGGCACATCACAGTTTTTGCACTTAGGAACACTAGATAGCATTTCAGCACTACCCTTGATGGTTTTTTTAAACAGTGAACTGACAAAGATCACAAAAATGCAAAAAAAAAAAAAAAAGGTGCTGTGTAGGCCACCAAAAGATACTTGCTTACAATATGAAAGCTGAAATAAGCAAGCAGAGTTATATATTTTTTGACCTCAACTGATATTAGTGTTTCCAGAGAAATAGAACAAATAGGTAGGAAGGAGGGAGGGAGAAAGAGAGGGAGGGAGGGAGGGAGGGAGGGAGGGAAGGAGACAGAGGAAAAGAGGGAGAGAGAGAGGAGAGATTGGTTTATTATAAAACAACTTGACTAAGTCATGGGATGCCCAGATACATGGTTAATATTACTTCTGTGTGCATCTGTGCAGGTGTTTCCAGATACAATTCGCATTTGAATTCATAGATTGAGTAAAGAAGATTGTCTTCCACAATGGAATGGGCATCATCCAATCCAATGAAGTCCCTGGTAGAACAAAAAGGCAGAAAGCAGAAGGGAGAAATTCAGTCTCTCAACCTGACTGCTTGAGCTGAGTATAGGTCTCCTGCTCTCAGACTAGGATTTACACCTTTGGTCCTCTGGTTCTCAGGCTTTCAGATTTTGACTAAATCTCACACCACTGTTTCTCCTGGTTCTTAGGCCTTCAGATTTGGACTGGAACTACACCATCCACTTTTTGATCTACAGTTTACAGACTGCAGACTGTGGGACCTCCCAGTTTACATAATCAAATGAATGAATTCCTCATAATAAATCCCAATCCCTCAATCTCCCTCCCGGCTTCTCTCTCTATACATAGATATATCTATATCTATCTGTCATCTCTCTCTCTCTCTCCCTAGA
The DNA here is from genome assembly GCF_011800145.1 of Mirounga leonina. Taxonomy (NCBI): domain Eukaryota; kingdom Metazoa; phylum Chordata; class Mammalia; order Carnivora; family Phocidae; genus Mirounga; species Mirounga leonina. Next base: position 40,296,961 of record NW_023270316.1, on the reverse strand, counting down.
GATAGAGAGATAGGTAGATATTCTCTGTGTGTGTGTGTATGTATTTTATTTCTCTGGTGCAACCTGACGCTGACTATTGTGACTAGTCTCAATGAGCACAAATAAATACTTCTTGAGAGAGAGAGAGATCCCGTTATGTAAAGAAAATACGAAACCTGGATTTCTTTTTTTTTTTTTAATTTTTTTTTTTTTTAAGATTTTATTTATTTGCGAGAGAGACAATGAGAGACAGAGCATGAGAGGGAGGAGGGTCAGAGGGAGAAGCAGACTCCCTGCCGAGCAGGGAGCCCAATGCGGGACTTGATCCCTGGACTCCAGGATCATGACCTGAGCCGAAGGCAGTTGCTTAACCAACTGAGCCACCCAGGCGCCCACGAAACCTGTATTTCCACTTAGAAATTTCCAATATACATTAGCTTTTAGTGTTGGGAAATCATCCAGTAAAAAAATCTGTTCTACTTTATATTCTCAGCATTTGTCACTCATTTATTTTGGCACATATTTCTCTTAATATTCTGGGAAAACAGATGCATGATATTACAGCTTTCATATTCTTACTGTGTATTAAGTGAGGAGTAATTTAAAAATTTTTAGCCATAGGATAGCACGATTGGATTTGTATTTTAAAAGGATCTATACACTACCAGGAAATATGTTGGATTTGGGACACAGGTATCTAGAAACCGTGTTTCCCAGGCTAAAATAATGAGGATCTAGACAGAGAGAGAATCAACATGCTTAAAGGGGATGGAACATACTTGAGGATTTTGAAAGCACTAGATTTATCAGACTTCTAACACCAACTGGATAAAGAATGTGAATGAAAGGGAGATGAGAATAGTCAGGTTTTTATTGGGAATAATGTAAATGGCATAACTTACCAAAATAGGGAACAGAAAAATAGAGCTAGGAGAAAAAATGTTTGCTTTAATTTTAAACATACTCATTTGAAATGCAAGCGCGCGTGCACACACACACACACATATAAAATATACAATGCTAGTTTAAAGCTCTATTTGAAATCTGTTGTGAAATGTATATTTAGAGTTACTCTCCAAATATCTTAAAGAGAGCTGATGAAGTGATATTAGAAAACGTGATTATGTAGGTAAGATATGTAAAGTGATAAAAGAAGGCTAAGATTGGAACTCGGGAGAAAATACAGTTATCAAGATATAGGCCAAGAATAGAAACCTTTAAAGGACATTGGAAAAATGATCAAAGTGTTTGGAGAAGAACTAGGAAACATTTTTTTTTTTTCCCACAGAAATCACAAAATTGCTGTTTGAGAAATGAATTTGCCAAAAATGTCAAATGCTATTTTTGAGATACAGCAACCCCTCACCGTCAATTTGATGTTGCAGTTAGCAATATAGTTTGTGGGAGAGTTTAGTTAACGCCTGACTGCAGTGATTTCAATCAAATGCCTTATCATTTATCAAAATCATTATAAATCTGTAATTATTATGATATTGCAGTAGCGATGAAAAGTTATTGTTATGGACAGAATGTTTGTGTCCCCCTCAAATTCATATGTTGAAATTCTATTTTCCAATGTGATAGTGTTAGGAGGTGGGGCTTTTGGAAGGTAATTAGGTCATGTGGATGACACCCTCAGGAATGAAATTGGTGCCTTTAAAAAAGAGATTCCCGAGAGCTCTGTAACTCCGTCTTCCATGGGAGGACTCAGTGAGAAAATGACCACTGTGAATAAAGAAATGGGTTCTAACTAGACACAAAGCCTGCTAGTTCTGGTCTTGGACTTCCCAGCCTCCAGAACTGAGAGAAAGAAATGTTTTGGTCATGCAGTCTGTGGTATTTTTTTCTAGCAGTCTGAATGGACTAAAACAAATAGAAAAATAGATGGGGGTACCGAGAACCTAGAAATAGATCCATTTAAAAGCTCTGTGATCAAGGGTAGGAAAAGTTTTCTAAACATGACACATTTACAAAATAAAAAAATGAAAGATTTATGTAATTACATTAAAATTAAAAACTTATATACAACAGAAGTACTATAAATAAAAAGACATGTCCCATCCTTGGAAACGATATAAGCAAGGCAGATACTTATATATAAAGAGCCTATATAGATAAATGATAAATATAATTAACCAAAAAGAATAATAGATGTGAAGTCAATTTATAATTGAGGAAGTGTCATAAATATATTCAAGTATGCCCAACTTTTAAATGGTTTACATCCATTAAGTGACAAATTTAAATATCCAAAAATACCAAATATTGAGAAGATAAAATTAAATGGAAAGTTACAAATTACTGCAGAAAATTTAAGTTGGCCAACAAAGTTGAAATGCATTCATCAATATCTAATATATTTGAAAACCTATATATTCTACAAGATAAATTTTATTCCTAAACATTTACTCTGGAGAAAATACTGCATTTGTGCAGAAGGAAATAGGTTTGAAATTTTTCTTGGCTGTATCATTTCTTATATTGAAATGTGGAAGCAAGCAAAAATTCCTTTAGGAAAATAATAAAGAAATTTTGACATAATTTCAATGAATTATTGTAAGGTTTTATTAAGCAGGAATTAATTTCAAAAATATTAAGTTGAGAAAAAATGACGCAGAAAATAACATGCAATATGATAATACATATGTGCAAATATTTACTACAAATTATTACTATATATTATCTAAATATATATGTGGAGTGGAAGTAGAAAGATGAATGACAATTACAAAAGTTAAGCAGAATAGTAATTACATCTGATAGGAAGAAAGAAAGATATAATTGGAAAGAGGAACACAAGGGTCTTCAAATATATTCATAACATTTTATGTCTTAAGTTGATTTTTTGGGTGAATATGTATTTATACACATACACATGTATCTACATATATATGTTTATATATTTAATGTTATTTAGCTGAAAAAATCAATACAATTAGAAATTAAAGTAAAATCAAAAAGTGGGTAAAAATTTTAAAAATGAAGAGCATCAAAAGTATAAACTTCAGGTTATAAAATAAATAAGTCATGGGAATGTAATGTACAGCGAAGTGACTATAGCTAATAATACTATATTACATATTTGAAAGTTGCTAGGAGAGTGGATCTTAGAATTTATCAAAAGACAAATTTTTTTTGTGACTATGTAAGGTGATAGATGTTTAACTAGACTTGTTCTGGTGATCATTTCACAATATATACAAATATCAACCTACTATGTTGTATACCTGAAACCAATATAGTGTTATATGTCAATTATAACTCAAGTAAAAAACTAAAAAAAAAATAAATAAAAAGGGGGAAAAATGAAGTCTAGAATTAGGCAGCCTATGCAGCATCCTTATTCTGATACATAGTCATTTTGTGACCTTGAGCGATTCACTTACCCAATCTGGGCATCAAGTTCCTTACTTTTAAATTGAGATAATAATAGAAAATAGTTCTTCAGTTTAGAGTGAGGATTGGTGAAGTCAGTATGTGTCACATGCTGAATCAATACCCAGCACATACTGATATAAACTATTTTTTAAAAATGGACAAAGAAAGCAAAGGGGAGGTAGGAATTTTGCTAATGAGTGTGGTTTATGCACCTGAGGAAAAGAGAGATCAATGTAAGAGATATCAAAAGTCTTAAAATTAATCTTCCCACACCCAACATATATTCAGGCATTAAGCTGAAAACAAAATATAAAATGATGAATAAAATAGAGAATGTGTTCTCAATAAACATATCGTTTCATAGGATTTCTCAATCTGGGATTGAGATTGGGATTCAAGGATTTTGACCTCATATAGTTGAATGCCAAAAAAAAATCTGGCATGTGGTATCATATGAAAATTTTCAGAATCTGAAAGGAGTCTATGACCCCCCCAAACTTAATATACTTGTAATTAATTTCCATGTAAGTAAACAATTGTGTTAGAGTATGGTAGATGTAATAAAAATAATATAGAGCAATGATAAAGAGAGGGCTGACCATCTCGTTTCTGTAAGTCTTAAAAGGAGTCCACAGTGGGAATCATACTGGCATTAAAATCTGTAGGAGATCTCCCATGCAATACTATTTGCAAAAAAACAAACAACCAACCAAACAAAAAAGATTCAAGCTGAAGAGGGAAAATGTGTAAAGACATTTCACCTGGGGAAATTCATCCAGTTTGCTAAGGTTGGAGCATAATACACAGGGAGGGGTATTTGAGAAAGGAGTCTAGACTGTAGATGGGTTTTGGATATGCTGTGGACTAATTCCTGTTAGATTTCTTGCAGATCTTTAGATCTCTTGTATTCTGAGAAGGTAAAGCAATTGGCCTATGATCCATTCACTAGTGAGGGTAGAGGGACACCCCTGGGATAAAGAAACAAAAGCAGGTGACCTGGTCTACTTTTCTAGTCAATTAGCCTTCCAGGTAAATAGACTAAAGATGTTTACGGGAAGGAAAAGGACTTAGCTATTGAATGTCTTTAGATAAAGGGTCATTTATGTGGGGCGCCTGGGTGGCTCAGTTGGTTAAGCGACTGCCTTCAGCTCAGGTCATGATCCTGGAGTTCCGGGATCAAGTCCCGCATAGGGCTCCCTGCTTGGCAGGGAGTCTGCCTCTCCCTCTGACCCTCCCCCCTCTCATGCTTTCTCTCAAATAAATAAATAAAATCTTTAAAAAAAAAAAAGGGTCATTTATGGTAAATGAACCTATAATCTATATGGCATGCCTTCCTGCTGAGTGTCACTTAAACTACCTGCCTCTCTAGAGTATAAGATTAGATGTTATGTAATTTAAATGTTTTCTTCTCTATGTGAGATAACTCCAGGAACCTCACTTAAAGACTTCATCCATTATTCTGTGCCAGATACCATGATATCCCAGAGTTCTCCCTTACCTGGTCAAAGTCTCTTGTTGTTCTGTATCCTTAAAATAATTGGCAAATCTTGAAACTAGGTAAGATCTTTGATTAATATGCATCTGATTTGACAATCTGATCCCTTGTTTCACTTACACTGATTCTAAGCACCCACCCCTGGCAAGAATAGGACACTCACCTTCAGGTAGAACAAGCACTGAGGTATACTTTCTGCTCCAAATCTCCTTGTAGTTAATGGGGGGTTTCTGATTGAAATTGCATCCTCACTTGACTTCATCCCTTTCTCTTTTCTTCTTCCTCCACTCCCTCACCAGTTTCTTTGGGCAACACTCCCTTAAGAACTGTACCTCTGAAACAAATAATACATTATATGTTAAAAAAAAAAAAAAAAGAATAAGATAGTAGGAAGGGAAAAATGAAGGGGGGGGATCGGAGAGGGAGACAAACCATGAGAAACTATGGACTCTGAGAAACAAACAGGGTTCTAGAAGAGAGGAGAGTGGGGGGATGGGTTAGCCTGGTGATGGGTATTAAAGAGGGCACGTACTGAATGGAGCACTGGGTGTTATATGCAAACAATGAATCATGGAACACTGTATCAAAAACTAATGATGTAATGTATGGTGATTAACATAACATAATAAAATAAAATTAAAAAAAAGAAATTACTTGCATTTGAATCTTTGTCTCAGGATCTGTTTTTTGAAAACCTGAATTTCTATCGATTATAAATAAGGAGATATTTGGACTTTAACATAACTGTAATACATACAAAAATGGAAACCACTGAAGGGTTTGGAATAGAAAAATCATTCCCCAAATTATGAGAAAAAGTTGATGGAAGTGAGCTGTGATTCTTGTCATAAAGAAGATATTACTATTGCTTTTCATTTTATTACTGACTTCTGTCTTTTGTTTTTTATCAGTTCTTCACTTTACTCATTGCAATGCTCCTGAAGCTCAGTGATATAAACACTGAATTTGAAGGACAGTTCAGTTTTTTAAGGAGCAGCACTTCAAATCTGTTGAAACCAAAAAAATACAGTATGTTATAATCAGTAAACATTTTCTGGGTAACATTATACAAATGCCAACATATAAGATTTGTAAATCCTGTGAAGCACCAATTTGAAAAGCTATTTTGCTAGGGAAAATGTGAAGAGTATAGAACCAATAAATTGCAGTAAGGATTGTTAGGACATCTGTTCATTGCTCCAAGTACTTGAGAGACCTCCCAGGCTTAATTGAGTCAGAATAACTTTTCAATTTGAGCTGACCCAATATCTTGTTCATTATTCCTGATTAGGTGACAGCAGTGGATGTGAAGAAGAAAAGAAATAGAAAGAATAGAAACAACAAAAATATCCTGTAATTAATTTTGTATTAAGAAATTTTAAAAGTCTGATTTTATTTATAATCATGAAATGAGAATTAAAAAAATATTTCAATCCAAATTGTAAAGGCTGATGAACTCTCTCCTATATAGTAGATCTATAAAAACATTTTAAGTCTTAGATAACAAATACTTGGCAAGTATACTCTAGGAAAAAAAAACAAATTGTTATGTATTAGTTGTTTAATGCCATAAGTTAAAGCAAGTAACTCTTGTATATCTCTGATTAGAACTAACAAAAGGAAATTTACATAAATATTAACAGAAGACTCTGAGTAAGAAAGCATTTGAAAACATACCCATCTAGAATAATAAAGGTAGAATTATGAAAAAAATTTATTGCAATAAAGTGGGACTTGCTGTTTATGCAAAGGCATTATAGCTTGTTGAAGAACAAGAAATGTAAGTTCATTCTGCCTGGGTTCAATTCTTAGCTCTGTAATTATTAGCAGTAAGATTCTGGGCAAGGCAACTGAGCTCTATGTAATTTTTCCATTCTCTAAATTAGAGATAATAATAGTACCTACCTCACAGGCTTGTTGAAGATAATATATATATATAGCATTTAGAATATAAAGGTTATATTTAAAGCACTTAAAAGGTGGATGTTATAGAGCAAGCACCATATAAATGTTATACTTTGTTATTATTATGATTATTAATTAATGTTTATGCCTGAATAATCACTGAGGAATAAAACAAGGTACAAAACAGTATTTGTAAATGTTAAATTTAAAAAAAAAATGCTTGAATAACACATAGGCAAAATATGCTAATACTTAGGTTAGGATACTAAAAACAGCAGACATTTAACTTGACTTCTTATTTAGCAAAAATGATTGCACTTTTAAGTGTCTGAATTTTCTTCATTGGATTTGTTTTCTCTTTCCCCACTGGCATTTTTAAATGCTTATGTAAGAATATTGTTTCAAAATATTTTTATGGGATAATATGTCCACCTAAGCCAATGAATTCATTAACATGTATGAGAAATATAAAAATTACAACACTTAATGTCAACTAATACATCAATTAAACTACTAATTATTAAACTTTGAGTATGTTTCTGACACTCTAGTGCTCAGACGTAATACAGAAATGCCTGTAACAACTTCCTCTCCTGCCGTGACACAAGCTCACCATTTATTAGAGAAGAGAGGTAGTTCTTAGTTCCTACACTTCCTGACAGGGTTAGAGTGGTGTTTCGTCCAGGGAAACAAAGAGATGAGGCTCTTCACCTTACCAGTGGGACCAAGTATGGCTTTCCAGAACTGAAAATTATTACAGTCCAAATTTGAATTAAGGATTTCATACTGATTGTTGTACGTCTGCTATAAAATTCAACTACGCAATATTTAAGAACCTCATAAGCAACACCCATCATGTATGCTTTAGGTGTCCTTATTTAGAAGCACCAAGACGTTTTTGAGACTGTATAAAATATCTGACAGCAAATTGGCCTTGATTTAATGCCAGAATTCATTCTACAGTACTTATGGAAATGAAAGATTAACTACTGGTTTACTAAGTGTAAACTTGTGAAGGATATCCAATTCTTCTGAGTTTCCACATTTGTGTAATAGGTATCATTAAATAAATTTAACTGCTAAGATTTTAGCACAACCCTCAATGCCTGGAACATAGTGGGCATTCAATATGCAGTGCCTAGGATCTCTGTGTCGTTATATTCTTATTATTGTTAGGAGCACATTAAATTTAAATTAATGCTGATAACCATCCAAAAAAGTAACTTTTTTCTTTATCATTCTATTCTTTTCTAAAATTAGTGACAGCTCAGCAGCATAAATCAATGTCCTTCAGAATAGCTTCATATTACAGAAATGACCCATAGAGTGGAAATTTTGTGGGTAAGCCAGAAACCTCAAAAATGTGATCTTTTTGCTTTTAGGTATGCTCACGAATTACTTGGAGAATCTTGGGAATCTTATTTGCAGTCAACTAAAATGAATAAATGTATATATATATATATATATATTCTTTACATAAAATTCCACGAAACCAAGGTTAAGGAACATAAACACACATGTATACATATGTATGTATGTATATATGCCTGGATGCATGTATGTAACCCCACCCTAAAGCATTCCATATCATGTCATAATTGTTGATCTGCACTCTCTTTATCTGTTTTACTTCAGTACTTAAATTCAGACTTACCTTTGTATGGTTTCCTTAGCGATGGGAAACATACAATCACTTTTGCACTTTTTGCAATGGCATGCTTTCTGATAAATCTCTGAAAAACTGTGGAGCATAAATATTTCTTCTCTGAACTCACATATTTGGACTGAATGCTTTTCTTCTGTTAGGAAGTGACAAGGAACATATTATTGGCAATTTATTATTTTATTTTATTTTTTTAAAGATTTTATTTATTCATTTGTCAAAGAGAGAGCACAAGCAGGGGTAGCAGTAGACAGAAGGAGAGGGAGAAGCAGGCTTCCCGCTGAGCAGGGAGCCCGATGCAGGACTCATCCCAGGACCCTGAGAGCATGACCTGAGCCGAAGGCAGACGCTTAATTCGACTGAGCCACCCAGCTGTCCCTCATTGGTACTTTATTATTTTAAAATCAAGCATTATAAAGTAATTAAAACATTGCAGTTATATCCTTTTAATGCAATGCATATTAAACAAGGAGGAAATCCATGAAAGGAAAATGGTAAAGTATCTATCAACACTGATACTGACTTCTGAGCAATGCTGTCCTAAGCATGGCTCTCTAGTGTGGAAAGGAAAGATTTAAGAGCAATCCAAAAGACACCTTTATGGGGAGCCTGGGTGGCTCAGTTGGTTAAGTGGCTGACTCTCGATTTCAGCTCAGGTCATGATCTCAGGGCCCTGAGATCAAGCCCTGTGTCAGGCTCCATGCTCAGTGCAGGGTCTGCTTGTCCCTCTCTCCCCCAACTTGCTCTTGTGTTCTCTCTCTCTCAAATAAATAAATAAGTAAAATCTTAAAAAAAAAAAAGTCATCTTGACTCAGACACACTGGATGTGTGAATTGGTATAGCAAACAGAGGTAACCAAAAATTGATGCAGCAAAGTCATATTCTTTTTTTTTTTTTTAAAGATTTTATTTATTTATTTGAGAGAAAGAGAATGAGAAACAGAGAGCATGAGAGGGAGGAGGGTCAGAGGGAGAAGCAGACTCCCTGCCGAGCAGAGAGCCTGATGCGGGACTCGATCCTGGGACTCCAGGATCACGACCTGAGCCGAAGGCAGTCGCTTAACCAACTGAGCCACCCAGGCGCCCCAGGAAAGTCATATTCTTAAACTCAGAACTTTACTTTGTTGGTTTCAACCCTCTTTACGATGCTTAATATTCACCAACCTCTTGTCTCTACCTAAACCACCTCACTTAGCTTTCAATTCCAAGTGAAGCATAAGTTTGATTTTGATTGATTTAATTGAGCAGCAACTTTCTTCCTCACTATCCTGGTATTTTCATGATGAAGACAGGTGTCTGGGGCTGTATTGCAAATTGTCTAATTAGAAATTTTAGTATTATCATAGTACACCCCTTTTGTACATTACATAGGGCAATCTGAGCTAATTTCTTCTATATGTATTGTTTCAGTGAATCTAAAAAAATTCTATTTTCAAAATGTACACCTTATCAATAAGGAAAGTACTGTGATATGTGGAGTGAGGGGGGAGTCTTCATGCATTCTTTTTTTAAATCTGTCTTCTTACCCACCAGACATATGAGGATTTTCAGCCAAGGAAAATGAAAAAGACAAAAACTAAACCAAACATTAATATAAACACACACATATACACATATATACATACTGACAATTTTTAAAAAATAAGAAAATATCCAAGCCCACTAGTAGCACAAATTCAAATTAAGCCACGCACAATATTTTTCCTGTAAAGTTGATAAAAAACACAAAACATGAAGAGATGGTTTATTTCTTTGTTTATTAAATACGTACTGAGTACATGCTATGTGACACCATTTGAAATTTTAGAGGTACATCTATAACCACGATAAAATAGTTGCTTTCATAGAGTTTATATTTTAGTGAGAAGATACAGAAAATAAATACCCAAATAAACAATGAAAATGCATTCAGAATTATATGAATTATATGGAAAAAATTAGGGTGATGTGCTAGCGAACGACTGAGTATGGAGGAATTAGTTTTGACTGGGTGCTCAGTGAAAGCTTCTCTGAGGCGGTAACAGTTTAGCTGTTAGGAATGACAAAAAGCCAGCCTAGAGGAAAGTAGTGGTTTTTTTTTTTTTTTTTTTTTTTTTTTTTTATAAGTACAGAAAATAGTTGTTGCTGTTGTTTTCCAAGCACAGAAAACAGCTAGAGTTATACCATAGGACCTAAGCAAGTGTCAACTTAAGCATCTCCAGAAGTCAGGCCAGCAGGGCTGGAGCTCAGCTTGGAAAAGAAGGTCAAAAAGAGAGCAAGCAGTTATGCAGGGCCTGTTAGTTTTTACTTGAAGGTGACGGAGAGTCTTGAAAATGAAAGTAATATCTGATAGATACATACACATATGTGTGCGTGTGTGTTTTAAAAAGATTTTATTTATTTAGAGAGAGAAAGAGAGGGAGCGGGGTGCCTGGGTGGCTCAGTCGTTAAGCGTCTGCCTTCGGCTCAGGTCATGATCCCAGGGTCCTGCTCTGCGGGAAGCCTGCTTCTCCGTCTCCCACTCCCCCTGCTTGTGTTCCCTCTCTCACTGTGCCTCTCTCTGTCAAATAAATAAAAAAAAAATCTTTAAAAAAAAAAAAAAGAAAGAGAGGGAGCATGGACAAGGGGGAAGGGGGCAGAGAGGGAGAAGCAGACTCCCCGCTGAACAGGAACCCCGATGCGGGGCTCGATCCCAGGATCTTGGGATCATGACCTGAGCTGAAGGCAGCTGCTTAACCGACTGAGCCACCCAGGCACCCCTGTGTGTGTGTATTTTAAAAGCAGAGTAAGAAAATCAGTGATCAGTGTTCCTACCGTACTTAGTGTGGCAGCAGTGGAGATGGGGAAAAGGTAAGGGATTTGGGGGAAAGCAGAGACAAACAGGAACTGGTGAAATATTAAATGTGAGGAGTGAGAGAATGAGAGCAAGGAATCCTGGCGACGTTTTTGGCATAGCCAGTTGTGTGTGGCATAGACTGAGAGCTACATGCTCAGATTGGGAAGACTCAGGGAGAGCAAATTTGGCTGGGAATCAAGAATTCTGCTTTTAGGTATTTCTGGAGGGGGTTGCTTAACCCTAAATTGACATTTAGAGGTCAAATGAGGTATTATAGCAAATAAAGGAGACATGAAATACTGGGTAATGTGTTAGAAGCATCCCAGAGTTGTGTAGGGTCATACAAGACAAGATAAGAAAGTATTTCAAAAAGGAAGAAGTGATCAATTAGTTACATGCCACTCAGAGGTCAAGGAAGATAAGAATAAAAAGGTAATCTTTGTATTTGGCAAACTGAACATCATTACTGACTTGAATAGAAGTTTCCATTCCTTTGTAGAAGTAGAAGCAAAGTCTGATAAGAATTTTTCAGAAGAACAGAAGGAAAGATGGAATAAAGCATAACCAATATTTTATTGCAGTCTCACTCTCTGACAGAGAGAGACAGAGATAGAGAGAGCAAACAAATGAGGTTAACAGCCAAAGTGTGTTTAAGGTCGAGGAGTTTCTTCTCATTAAAATGAAAACACTGGGGAAAGGGTATATTCTGAAGGGAATTAACTTATAAATGATCAGAAACTGAAGTTGAAAAACAATGAAACAGAGACTTTGACAACTCTGATGGTAGAATAAATTTGTATAATTTTTGTCAAACACAATTAGTTCAAGTTTTAAGTTCATATAATTTTTATTTACTTGGAAAAGTTAATCTCACTTCTGGGAATCTATCCCAGAAACTTACTTAAGAGAATACTGTTTGCTGCATTATTTAAAATCTCAGAATATGGAGAATATAAAAATGTCCTACAAAATAGCTCATCCTTACAATTGTATGTTATACAATTATTATAAAATCACATTTTTGAATAATATTCAATAAAAGGAAAAATATATAAAATAAAAATGTTATATGATAAAGTATTAAAATTATATTAAAGATGATCATAATTTATATATGCAAACATGAGTTTAAATATATCTTGAGATACATATATATACATATGCATATGTATATATTTTCTGTATATGTGAATTTTCAAATATGCATTCAGTTTACATTCCTGATTGCTAAAATAATTTATATTTTCTCCAACTTTTCCATATATTCCAAAATGTTTTTACAGAAACAGGCATGCGCATTTTTATAATGAGAAAAATATGCATTTAAAATTGTTTCTAAAAGCGTTATTTTGAGACAGAATGTATGCAACAATTAGAACAGCCCATGGGAATGAACAGGGTAGCATTCGCCATGGAGGGGACCTTTTTCTCCACTTAAAGCCAGAAACGTCCATCAATAACCTCGAGTTACCCTGAAGTGGACATCTCCTAGAGAGGAAAAATATATAGGAAGCGTTTTGCAGGAGCAGGGATGGGAAAAAAAAAAAAAAGCATCTTCAGCAGTTACAATAGCTACATGGGTCCAGCAATAAAAAATCACTATAGAGTAAATATTGAATCATAAAAATATAATTTTCTTAAAGCACTAGTCAAGCTAGGAATTCTATATAATTTAGAGTTAAAAGTAAAGTTTTAGAACAAGTGTTGAAGAATTAGTTATTTTTAAAAAGCCTTAAATTCAAAGAAATTACTTATTAAGTTCACACTGATACAAGTAGACTATAGAGACAGAATAAGAGTAAAAAAAAATAGAAACTGGCATAGCTCTGTGGCTTTAAAGCTGGGATCCTTGTAAAAGCAAAATTTCTGGTCTAATCATGAGAAAAACATCACAGAAATCTACACTGAGGAACTTTGTACAAAATATCTGACTAGTACTTTTCAAAACAGTCAAGTTCGTCCATACAAGGAAAGTCAGAATAATTGTCACAACCAAAAGGAGACTAAGGATTCATGAAGGCTAAATGTAATGTGGTATTGTGGATGGGATCGTAGAATAGAAACTATTAGGTAACAGCTAAATAACGAAATAAGTTATGGGCTTTAGTTAATCATAATGTACCAGTATTGACTTCATTAATTGTAAAAAGTATATCATAATGTAGGATGTCAGAAATAGGAGCGATTGAGTGGGAAGCATATGAGAACTCTCTGTACTATCTTTGTGATTTATCTGTAAATCTAAAACTGCTCAAAAAAAAAAAAAAACTGGGATCATCATAATAGCAAAGAAACACATTTAAGTACAGGAATAAGTAAATAGAATATCATTAAATTGTTATTTAAGGTTTTCCAAAAGATTTATGAGGGGAAGGTATAGTTTGAATGCGAGCTCCCTTAAAAATGGAGACATCTATTTGAAGATGGTGAGAAGAGAATACATAATTTACTTTCCTTTCTGAAAAGCCATTAAAACGAGAATATAGAATTAGAAATGCAAATATTTTCACAAAAATACTGATGACCGAGGGAGGGATTCTCTGGGAACTCTTTTAATGAAATTCTCCAAGAGTGAAGGCAGGTGGAATGATACTGATATTCCATACAAATACCTCAGAACTAAGAAAGCCCCAGCTCAGAAACACATCGAAGAGTTTTTCAGAGTGAACCCTTGTTCACTGCATGCAGAGTCCATACTGATTAGTTATTGAGAATGTCAGAGAAAGTAGAGTTAGCAATAAAGTTACTGATAACAGGGTATTGTCTTCAAATGGTCATATTCTTTGGCCATTCTTACAATAGTTTCCCTGTTTGTCCAGTGGTATATTTCCCTAATCTGAAAACAAATAAATATCCTTTATATAATCCTTTTTAGAAGGGTTAGGACTGCCAGAGCAGGTTTGCATCACCCAATTCTAGAACTAAAAGAAAGAAGTTCAAATTAAGATGGGAATCTGTGAGAAAAAAAAAAAAAAAATCACCAAGAGGAAAATGCATTTCCGGTAATAAGTGACACATTTACAAGTTGCATAATCTAAGGAAGTAGAAGGATAACAAAGCAAATAAATGTATTGGAATTTACTAACTCCTCCTTCCATCCTACAATCATTTCTCCATTTCCTTATGCAACATTCTCATTTTAGTGACACAGATTGTAGAACATTTCTTTCCATCTATATTCAAATACACCTTTGGATTCTTCTTCTTTTTTTTTTATTTTTTTAAAATTACTTATTTATTTATTTGAGAGAGAGAGAGAGGAACAGCATGAGAGGGGATAGGGTCAGAGGGAGAAGCAGGCTCCCCGCTGAGCTGGGAGCCCAATGTGGGACTCGATCCCAGGACTCCGGGATCATGACCTGAGCCGAAGGCAGTTGCTTAACCAACTGAGCCACCCAGGCGCCCCACCTTTGGATTCTTCTAAGGCTAATGTTCATATACCCAGGCAATTATAAAATCTGGCCATTTGTTTTTAATCCTTGAAATGATATAAAATTAATTAATTATTAACATCAAAATATGAAATGATATGAAATGGTATAGAAAGTAATCAAGATGTCATTGATAATAATTATGTAAAATCAGTAATATATTGAGCAGCATTTTGAGGTGGCTGGTGAAGGATGGGGCAGAAGAAAACTTAGCGGTGCACTAAGTCTTCCCTTTAAGGATCAAGATGTATTGTGTAATGTTTATAGTTAAGGAAACAGAGGTTAAATATATATTACTTAAAATTAAAATGAACCCTGTGATAGGGGCGTCTGGTTGGTAGATCATGAGACTCTTGATCTCAGGGTCTTGAGTTTAAGCTCTGTGTTGGAGGTATTTTAATAAAATACAACTAAAAAGAACACTGTAATATTTAGTGTCAGTTCTATTTGAATGAGGCCTGTTTCAGAAAAATGAGACAGTCAGTGAATAATCTCTAAAAATTAACCATGGGAACATGTGGCCAAAATCCTCTGGTGATGATTTAAGTAAATATTTTATATTGAATAAACACATTATAGACTAAATTTTAATTTTTATTGATATCGAATATAGAACATTTAAATTCCAAACAATTTTGCTGCTTTGGGTAATGACCCCAGACCCAGATCTATGATGCTTTTCCAGAAAGTGCTTCCCTAGGTACTTCTAGCCAAATGACTCAAATACCACAGCAAAGGATCATTATTAGTTTACGGTGGTTCATGAAGGTGTTACTATTGTACCTTCCTGTATGTATGCAACCATATGAGCATATATATTCATATATACAAAACCCAAAATAATTAATAAAAATAGAAAATGCATTGGTTATAAAATATGATCTAATATATAATATATACATTTCATATAAAATATGTAATATATAATGTGATATATGCACATAAAGAGTTGTCCCCTCCATAGTGCATGCTCTATAGCTTAATTAGATTCATCTGGTTTTCTAATAATAAAGCCTTAGATGAAAGAAACTGTGTTCTAGTATTTGGGGGCATAAATGCTCTGTGATTATAATACTTAGAACTATTGTTCTGAATCAACTTAGAGTAACAGGATAATTTTGATACAGCATTCTTTGAAGAATTCACGTATCTATGAAATGTTCTTTTCCAAGACATCCAAAACAGAACTTTAAAAACACATACAGATTTTAAAAGTTAGGTCTATATTCTCATCTTTCTGTGTCCTACTTTTAAAACACCAACTTATAACTGTTTAAAACACTACACTTTGAAATGGTTAAATGAACTTATATTTTAGCTCTCTGAAACTCAAAAGTGATTGTGTTATTTGCATTTTTCCTCTGACTTTAATCTAATTGCGCATCTACATCTCACTTAACAAACCTGTTCTCTTATAAGGTTATGATGGAAAAATATTTTTCTCTGGACTTAGTCACATTTGCACAGAAACAAAGTAAACTGATAACCAGTTTAACACCTTCCTTAATTATGTCTACAAACACTTCATTACAATAAACACTCATTTTTATATGTAAAATGAAGATATGCGCTCAAAAAAAAAAAAAAACAGGATTTGAAAAATGACTTTCGAGAGAAATAGTGTTTTTTAAAAAAACCTCTTCCCTTGTTTATATCCTTGTTATCAATTCTAGTATACAGGTTTAGCATCAAATTATCTATGTAGCACAGAGTTCATTTGGGTCTAGCCAGTTAGCACCATCTTTTTTTAACTTTTGGTGAGCTAGACTTAGCAAAATTTATTTTGATGTTGACTCTAATCATGCCACATAGGCATCAAGAGAATGTGAAGAGAGTTAGTATTACTCACATAATGAAGCTCTCTGGAGAGCACAAGGGAAGCAAGACCTCAAGCAGCTCTGAAAAATGGCAGAGGAAGCAGGGAAAGGAGACTGACCTGGCTATTGCCAAGGCCCTTCCTGCACCGGAAGAGGGCAGGGGATGAGGTTTCATGGTTTGAACCTCCAGGACTGGAAGAGGCTGCACTCCAGCTTATCAGTTTGCCTGGATTTGGAGCAGAAGGGAAAGAGGAAGGGTTGAGGCTATATCAGACATCAAACATCAAAAAATGGAGACAGACTCTATTACAGCAGGAGATGAGAAATGTGCATACTTTTTATTGTTTGGACACAATGACTCTCTCTTACTAGCAGTTATAACTCTAATCTAATTTCTATTGTTCTAAATACACAGTTAAGTATTCTGAAAAGCAGGAATTCATCTCACTACTCAAGAAAACCAGATTTTTGGGGGCACCTGGGTGGCTCAGTGGTTAAGCTTCTGCCTTCAGCTCAGGTCATGATCCCAGGCTCCTGGGATTGAGCCCCGCATCCGGCTCCCTGCTCAGCGGGAAGCCTGCTTCTCCCTCGCTGGCTCCCCCTGCTTTGTGTTCCCTCTCTCACTGTGTCTTTCTCTGTCAAATAACTAAATAAAAATCTTAAAAAAAAAAAAATCTAATAAAAAAACAGATTTTTTTTTTACCACAATTCATTTGTTTTGTCATTTTTCATATTTGTGCTGGAATGCTTTGCCATCCCAGGAAAGAATTCCAGACATAGATAGGTCAATGGCTACATCTAGGCAGCATTTCAGTCTTCACCTCTGTAAAGAGAGGCGGGATCAGGCGATTCACTAGTTGTGGGATCAGGCTATTCAGAACATGATATGTGGTAAGCCCTAGAAAAGAACCTTTACCGGGCACCTGGGTGGCTCAGTTGGTTAAGCGACTGCCTTCGGCTTGGGTCATGATCCTGGAGTCCCGGGATCGAGTCCCGCATCGGGCTCCCTGCTCGGCGGGGAATCTGCTTCTCCCTCTGACCCTCCTCCCTCTCATGCTCTCTCTACCTCATTCTCTCTCTCAGATAAATAAATAAAATCTTTAAAAAAAAAAAAAAAAGAACCTTTACCAAAAAGCATACACCCTATTGAGATATCACTGTACCCAAAATGCTAACATTAGAGGTTCATATGATGGATGAATAAATTATTGATTCATCGCAACATCATATGCCAAAATGAATATTCACTCTTATTGGTAATTGCATCCACCAATGGTGACTATCATCACATATTATTTTGTTAGTATTTCAGTCAATCTACTATATGCAGTTAAGATTTCTAATGGACTTATATTTATTATGGTTTCAATAAATCGCTAAAAAAATAAGCCTGACCGTCCTTTATTAACTTTACTGCTGCCAGATACAACACGGATAACACATTATATCACTGCAACTCAATGTATATTTATTAGTGGTTTTCTTCCTTCATTTTAGCTGGGACCAATCATCAGTGAGGAGTGGCTAGGGCTTGGAGATAAAGGGTAAGGTAGGGAACAAAAAATAGTAACTTGCCCCCCAAAATCAATCAATATCTGTATACTGCCTGGTTTACTTTGACTATAAATCTGTGTATTTAAGCACAGACAGTTCAATGGAAGGGACAATTTTTTCCTCAAACAACACTTTAGAAGCCCTGTGTACATTGAGTCTAAAGCAATAGGGAATTTTTAAGGAGAACTTTTTGGCCAGATATTAAAGAGCAAGATCTATCAGGTTCTAAATTATTTGATTATTTTTATAGAACACCAAAGGAAAGGTTCAGAATTTCAAGTGACAAACTTTTGTTAGAAAGATTTATAAACAAGGTCTCCTTAATTTTCTATTCAAGATAACATTGAGGTAATCAGATACTGTTTCTTCTTATTTCTTAGATCCTTGTTAATGATTTCTCACTTCTTGAAATGTTTGAAAAGCTCAAGCAGAACTGAAGATAGATGTTCAAAATATATCAATCTCACAAGGTTTACCACAAATAGGTTTGTCCACAGTCAGGCTCCAGGGACATGAACTCCTTACTTAATCCTTTGAAATGACTTTCCTCTGTGTTTTGTCCCCAAGATGATTGATAACAATGTTACACATTGCAATTTTTATTTCTTAATTGAGGATGTAAAAAACTGGATATTCTCTGGCCTATGATATACTCTATCTCACAATATATTCAAAAATATGAAAATTGGTGCTCTATTCCTATTTGATAGTTAAAATATATATGTTAAATTGATGAATATCAACATTAGACCTCACTTCAATGTGATCTCTTTGTTAGGGTTCAAAATACCGTGTCTCCAAATGAGAGAAATGTCATATGACAAATGGCTGAACAGCGTGCTTAACCTGCTAAGGCAGAATCATCCCAGAGTCCAACAAGAAAAAGCGTAGTAAATACTAATTTATGTACCTTCTAGTTTATATATTTAAATCTATGAATATTTATAAGTGAATAATACTTAAATTTTTACATTAAACTTTCTTAAAAATGTTTAAAACAATTCAAATATATCCTGACTTCAATGATTTCTTGATTTACACACTTTCACTTGGGATGTGCAGTTAGCACTTGATTATCAGAAATGATTTAACCTATTTGTTTTCTTACATACATTAAACAATATGGAAACCCTAAATTTCTAAATATACAAGTGAATAACAAATGGCTGTTTATCCATTTGCCAGGGTCTGTCATAAAGCTATATATATGGATGAGTACGTTTAATTTTCACAATCGTCCTATTATGTGGATATTTTTATTATTCCTTCTCAAAACTTATAGGCAAGAAAGTTAAGATCAAATCTGGTACCTGAAATGAGTACAAATCATAAAACCTATAATATTGAGTTCACTGGATGTAGAGGGTAGACCAATGCTAGTGAATAGATAGCTATCCCCAACTGGAAATTGGTATCCTTTTTATGTGTTGGCAAAGCATTTCATCAAACTGTTACTGCTATACTTTGGGTCTCAGAAAATAGGCTGAGAAAGGCTGTAGTACTAAAATATATGATAGTAAAAAAAAAAAAAAATTGGAATGTGTAGATTCATCACCACTTTCAACAAGACTTACAAGAGACATGTGCTCTCAGACTAGAAGTAGTCAATTTGAAATCAGGCATTAAAGAAAATAATGTTTCCCAAAATAGTCATCTCTGCCTACATCCTGACATCTAAATTGACTGAAAGTCCAAAAATTTGGAGCTTTTTGGGTTGAAAAAAATCTAAGTTTTGTAAACAAACCTGAAGGTAATAAATGCTCAGCAAAAGATAAAATCTCAGCTTTAGCATTTTGCTAAGTATCTAATATTAAAAAATCTTTGCAAAGCAAAATGTAGATTAAGAGTATTGCTTTTTGACAAAAGGTTATTGTTTTAAAATATTTCAAAGCTGTGCCCGTTAAGCTAACCTAAGATTAATGGAAGAGCAGAATACATAAGATAAGAAAAAAATAAGGAAATACAAAAAGAAACAAAAACCCTCAGTCTTAAAAGCTATGTCTAAAAACTCATTGCCTATGGTTATAAAGTATTGGAAGGAACTATAATGACAAAATGATCAATGGCAAGCAAACAATCGAGCAAAATCAAAACTAGCTAGACACTTCCTGTGATTCTTCAACACAAAGCATTTCCTGGATGTATGAATTTGCACTAGTAGAAATGGACTGTGAAAGTTATGTGTCCCCTAAAAAAAGTACATCTCAATTGTATTTCTAAAAGATGATGGATAGGAAAGATCATATCAGAAAACAAAACTAAGAAAATAAATCCACTGCTAAGCCAATCAGTTTTCATAATTCTTGTCAATCAGAATTTCAAATGCACTCCTGGATGTTTCTTAAACTCTCCATTCTGAACAGATGACTTTATTGCAATTATATCAGGTTGCATCTCCATCATTATATATTGGTGATATTTTGGGGAGATAGCTGCCTTTTGGCTATGATGTGTCATACATGGAACCATTTCTGGACTTGATAGAGTCAAGTACCCTTGGAGATAATGGAACTCAAACAAAAGCTCAATAAGACTTTGTTTTACTTTGGAAGTGAGTGGAAGGGAATGTATTTCCTGAAAATTGTGTGTGGAATACAATATATTTATGCATTTTGGGTAGTCAAAGGAATAGAACCCTATAGACTGTTAATTGCTTACCCAATAAATGCTCTCACTCTTCTTTATTAATAAAATTCCAATTTTGTTCAGAGTAACACTGAGCCCAGCTTAAGGAAATAGGTCATAAATTGGTATACCTAATCATGTGTCTCCAATTAGCAAATCCCTGCTATTGCTTTCTTTAAGAATGGCACTATATCCACTTCTGGCCAGTGAGACCTAAGTGGAAAGCTGGTGGGGTAGGATGGGGGTGGTGATGTTTCTAGGACAATTTAACATTTCTGATTAAGGAGAACAGGATATTTCTTTAGTGTCACAGTCTTCCTTGAGTGTTGTGTTAATGGCAAAATCTTTCCTGAGTGAATGTTAACTTATAGAGTATACTGTAAGTTAAACAGATACCGGTAGATTTGGGATCTAAATACAGCTAAAATGACGCCAGAGACCTTTTTTTTTTAATCCACTTTATTCAGTTGCACCCTGGCAGATATAATTCTCCACAAAAACATATATACCATAGAGTATTAATTTCACATAATGAATGTTGGGCAAATGTGTTAAACAATACCTCACCATAGCTTTGAAAGGATATTCAATGTCCCTTTCACTTAAATATTTTTAAAATACATGTTTTAAATATTTTTTTAAAGATGTTATTTATTTATTTATTTGTCAGAGAGAGAGAGCACAAGCAAGGGGAGCAGCGGGCTCCCCACTGAGCAAGGAGCCTGATGCGAGGCTCGATCCCAGGACCCTGGGATCATGACCTGAGCAGAAGGCAGACGCTTAACTGACTGAGGCACCCAGGCGTCCCTTAAATATGTTTAACAGTCTTCCCATTTAAATCATAAATAATCTTTGAAGATCACTGTTGATAACACGAAACTGAACATTTCCTCATGTTTTGGCCTGATTATTTACATAGATACAGTAAAAGATATTAATTAACCAAGGAAACCTTCTTGACCACATTGTATTGAGCAACTCCTGATGTCAGAGAATTAGTGTCTATCTAGAAATATCATTCTGAATGTATGATTGGATTTTTTAAAGCCTCTCTTACTTACTCTTTTATGGTAATGGTAGGACCTCCACCCCCTCAAAACTTTCTCCACAAGGTTTCATTTGCAGTATCTACAGTAGATTTTCATCAAGTCTTACTTCTCTAAGTTCACCAAAATTAGTCAAGTTTGCTGACCCGCCAGGAAGTAATCATCATCTCTGAGGCTGCCATCCTGTCATTCATAGAAAATGACTGGTGAATTGGCCCTTGCTGTCGGTGGGGAGCTTGGCTGGGGTTATTAGGCAGAGTCCTCAGTTTCCTTTCAAGTGTTCCTGAAGCATGGCTCGATTGGGATTCTTATAGTGTAGCGATCTCAGGGAAGTTAGACCATATATATATATATATATGTCTTTTAATCCACTGTATTCAGTTGTGTGTGTGTATATATATCTATAGTAGCTCTAACTTCCCCCAAAGTGTGTAAGTATAAGCTGTTAGGCTTTCTTAAGGTTTAGGTCAGGAACGAACCCAGTGTCACTGGTTAAAGTAAGTCACAGGCAAGCCCCATATTCAAAAGGAGAAGACTACAGAAGAAAGTGAATATCAGAAGGTATGGCTCATTGTGGTCCACCAAAGTATTTTGTTTTTGAATTACAAAGTCTTAATGCCAAATCCCCAACAAATAATGTTCAAATGCTGAGTCAGTAGCAACAGAATCAATATTAAAACTCTAGGGTTATAAAACCTACTGAAGATGTTCCTATTTAAGTGTAGTCATCCAAAGATGACCATCCAAAGATGACCAAAGATGACCATCCAAAATAAATATGATTGATATTGAACTGCAT
This sequence comes from Mirounga leonina, assembly GCF_011800145.1. Classification (NCBI taxonomy): domain Eukaryota; kingdom Metazoa; phylum Chordata; class Mammalia; order Carnivora; family Phocidae; genus Mirounga; species Mirounga leonina. The sequence continues at coordinate 40,274,455 of NW_023270316.1, read as the reverse complement.
ATCAGAAAGTCTGTCAATTTTTACAATATATAGTTCATGGTATATATGATCAGTATTTGGAATCACAGATCGGAAAAAAAATCCATTTTGATAAAAGAAAGCATAACTGGGATTTCAGGCACTACTGTAGTGTCTTAGATCTTAGTCTACAGCTTTATGTTCAGTAAGCTAAAAAGTTTGATCAATTATGGCATGTTTAATGCATAAACAGAAAACAAATGAATTTCTAAATGGAAGATACGTGAATGGCTTACTAATTATAGGTAAAAATATAGAGTTATAAACAATTCGGAAGTCATAAATGATTCCCTGAATGCATAATATTCAACGGTAAGTGATCTTCATGGTAAATTAATCACAACTTATAAGTTTCTACCACATCATTAGCTCCATGAATGCAGGCACTGGGTTGGTTTCATCCCTAAATCCTCAGTGCCCCACACATAGCCTGTCTTCAAAGCCATGTAAGTGTTTGCCAAGTAAATGAATAAATAACTAATGAAGAATCAAATAAACTTATTTTTTGAAAGGCAAATTACTTTTGTGCGTGCATGTGTGTGTTTCACTCTGTATATCAAAGATTCATCTTTTGCAGGCAGTAGGGATAGAGGTAGGAAAACAACTGGAATTGAATACACAGAATATGAAAAACTTTGAGAATATATGCCTATTTGAAAAGTAAGAACTTCAGATTATATCTTTATACTTTGGAAATAAAATAAATAGCAAGAAGTGTATTTACCAGGTGTGCATAAGTATTTTTAATTTATCAAAAGTAAGCATGATTAAAGTAAAAAACAAAGCGAATAGTAGTATGAGACTAATTTCTATATACTGTTCCCATAAAAACCTAACAATAATTAATTTGGACATACTATGTTAACATACAATTAGTTCAGTTTCTGAAATACATCTTCATACAAATTAAAAATATTTGTTTCTATATTCTGCCACAATTCCATTTTAATTTATTATTCCCTGGCATTTTCAAGGAACTCATAATATCTCTCATTCTACACCTTGGAAAACATTTAATTATATCTCATATGCAAGCATAATATCCCTGAAGTAACCTCCTTGAAACTTTCAATTAAAGGAATTATGACTTCATGACTTTTCTATCAAAGATTAAACAGGTTAACTTCCTGTATTGACTATCTTTGATGGCATATAGAGAGGTTCGAGACAATCGATGATTTTTTGAATCTATTTTTCCTTCCCTAGAAAAATGTGTAACGCATTCTCACCATGCTCCTTTATAAAATTTACTTAAAGAAAAATGAAAATACCACATGAAACCACCCTATCAAATTTAATGCACATTGGAATCGGGAACAAACCACAAATGTCTCTCTCCAAAATGAGGTACTAAAAATAGAACTTCATTTTTCTCCTGAACCTTAAAAGTCCTATTTATCTACTGTTTATTTTAGCTGAATGAAGGGAAAGAGCCATCACTCTATACTTAGCTTTTAATAAACAAACATAATACAATCATTTTGGAATTTTACACAAAACACATCATCTTTTTTTGCATTTTCAACTTTTGTTTTGTTTTGTTTTGTTTTAAGTGGGCTTCATGCCCAGTGTCCCAACATGGGGCTTGAAATCACCACCCTGATATCAAGATCTGGACACTTAACCAACTAAGCCATGCAGGCTCCCCAATATTTTCAACTTTTTTAAAAAATAAAAATTACCTTTGATTTTTTGCCTGTAACAAAAGGTTATTTAAAATTCTTAATATCTGTAATGAATGAATTTTTAACAAGGAAAATAATGTGGAAGATGTGCCATTATCATACTAAATAATCATGGGTAACATGTATTCATTAGTTATATAAAAATACACTGTAGAAATAAGATCATCTTTACATGGAGAAATTTTTTTTGATTGTTCAATTCAACAAGCCCTGGTTACTTAGCCCAGTGTTCAAGTGCTATCAGGATAGAATGGAAGGCTAAAATTAGACCCTTGACTTTTATAAGGCAAACAAGTTATTTTTGGAACATGAAATATATTCAGAAGAATTTAAATAACAATGAAAATCATTATTACTGTATTAAATAATATGCAGGGTTTTTTGTCTCCGTTACTGCATATTAGTGACTTAGCAGTAGGAAGAACAAGCTTATTGATTTAGATGTATAAGATGAAATTAATATAGATTTAACCATGCATATCTAATCACAGTTTGGTTGATAATTTTGCATTTTCAAAATGGTATTGTTTTCTGCTTCTATCTTCATGTCTTGCCAAAGGCAAATGCCATACTTGAAACAAGCAAAAAAATAATATTAAAAAAGAGTAGGCTGAGAGCATAATCCCCAAAGTACATTGTATTCCATCTTGAATGTTTTTTGCCATTCCTGTTTCATCTTTTTTCCTTTAGAAGTCCAACTTATTTTACAGTTTATATATTTGCTTTTTCTAAAAACTCTTACAAATACAAATACATTAATTCCAGAAAACATACCAGTCTTTTTTTTAAATAATTTTTCCCCTAACATGAATAGCTTCTGAGACTTTTCTCAATAAAAACATTTAAATTTGGATTTATTAAAATATTAATTTATTTAAGATATATTTATATCTGAGAATGTTTTATAATTTAAGAATAGAAAAATATTTTCTATATTGTCACATACATTTCATAAATATGTTTTTAATAGCTGCATGACATTCTTCTCATTTTTTTTAAACAAACTGTTTCACACAGGTTTTCTACAAATTTAAGGTGTTGAATATGATTCTTAAAATAAAGGCATTATTTAGAGTTTCCCTTTTATAGAATTAATCAGTGTTAGAGCATATACCACTTGGTTTCCAGTTCTCAATTCACAATCTTTGATCATTCTCATCGATGCATTTGACATATTACTGACTCTTGTCATGGATAGATTGAGTGAAATGTTTCCACAAAAATTTGCAGGTGGTATTTCCTGAGACCACTGTACCCTGTTTATTCATTTAATAAATAATCTATGGAGTGCCTATCATGAGCTGTGCTGTAATAGTCAAAAACCTAAATGGAATGTTGAAAAGAATCAGACTTCTAATATAGAACTTATAGTCTAGAAATAGCACATCTAAAAGCAAGACACTTATGTTTATATTAGGTAACTAAGTCTCTGCTCACCCATTTTTCCTTCTCAGAGTACAAAGTAGTCTAAAGTTCTCTCAGAGAGGGTCCAACAACCAACAGTATGTGTGTAGAAAACCCAGATGATTTCTGCTCATTATTAATGTAATGCATTTTTTAAATGGACTATACTACACTCAAAAATGGAAAATAATTCATTACATTATAATTATATTTGCCAAATTAAGGATATAAAGTGATACTAAAATAAACGTTTAGTCCATATCACTAAATATCAAGAAGAAGAACACTTGATTTCAACCAGATTACCTCTTTGTCCCTCCTTTCTGTGTCCCACACTATTCCAATTGTGCAACCTCTATCTTGCTTCAGGAATTTATTTCTAAGCCCATGGTTTCTCTTTCTGCCATTACTCAAAGTATTTATGTCTGAATTATGAAAATTGATTCCCATAATAAGCTTTCCATTCTTTTTTCTTCCCTTCCTTCCGTTCCCTCCCTCTCTCTCTCCCTTCCCTTCCTTCCTTTCTTCCTTCCTCCCTCCCTTCCTTCCTTCCTTCCTTTCTTCCTTTCTTTCTTTTTCTTTCTTTCTTTCTTTCTTTCTTTCCTTCTTTCTTTCCTTCTTTCTTTCTTTCTTCTTTCTTTCTTTCTTTCTTTCTTTCTTTCTTTCTTTCTTTCTTTCTTTCTTTCTTTCTTTCTTTCCTTCTTTCTTTCTTTCTTTCTTCTTTCTTTCTTTCTTTCTTTCTTTCTTTCTTTCTTTCTTTCTTTCTTTCTTTCTTTCTTTCTTTCTTTCTTTCTTCTTTCTTTCTCTTTCTTTCTTTCTCTCTCTCATTCTTTCCTTCCTTTCTTTCTTTCCTTCCCTCCTTCCTTCCTTCCTTCCTTCCTTCCTTCCTTCCTTCCTTCCTTCCTTCCTTCCTTCCTTCCCTCTCTCTTTCTCTTTCTCTCTTTCTTTTTTTTTTTTCTTTCTTGGTGTAAATTGGTAGCTGTCGGCTTTAGCCCTCACATACTATCAGAGTCATTGACCTCAATTAAAATTTTTTAGCTTACTTTTGAGAAGTTAAAACTTCTTCTATATATCTATTTTATGACTTTGATTTATTCTTAGAGATCTTCCAAATAAGAAGAGAAAGAAAATTTACTTATGTTTTAGTAGAATAAAACATTTTATCTTGCAAAGATGTTAGTAGTCAGTCGGACATTTTATAAACTTAAAATACATAGTGGAATCAGTGACTTATTTTCTCATTTTTTTGAAATCTCTTGCTTCTTTATCACTCCAGGAATTACTTACCTATTACTTATCAATATTTTCATTTATGCTAAAAATTCTAAAATAATACAAGAAAAAATATTAGAATTTCCTAGAGGGATGATGAAAAAGGGAAAAAATCATCATTATCTCATCATCCTTAAATTTTCACCTTCTGTTTTTACATTTTCAAGAATATTTTGGCTACTCTAGATATTTTTTCTACATAAATTTTAGAACTAATTTGTTAATTTATTTTAAAAATCTGCAATTTTTATATGGATTGAATGAACCTGTTTGGTATATTTGCAAAGATATCTTAGGGCATTGACTTGCCCGCTTTGTTCTATATGATACTGTTATCTGTCATTATACATTCCACCCTGCACTCCAGAGATAGTTTGGCACTAGTATGTTACCAACCCTTTCCACACAATTTCAGGACATCTGTCCTTCGTGGTTATGATGAGTCAGAGTAATACTAGGGTATAAAGGCTTGCAGTGGTACTGTTAAAATTTGGGGTAATTTTTTTGAAGATTAATTTATTAGAGAAGGGGTTGCAGAGGGAGACAATCTCAAAAAGACTCCCCCCTGAGTGTGGAGCATGATGCAGGTCCAAGCCCACGACCCATGAGATCATGACCTGAGCCAAAACCAAGAGCTGGAGGCTCAACTGACTGAGCCACCCAAGCGTCCCTTGGGGCGATTTTTACAGTATTTTGCTGCTGGAGGAATGACTATGAGAAACTAGAATGTCAAACTAGCAAAATTCCCCTTATTTGACATATTTGATTATACATTAGGGGTTGGGCTTTGTGATCTTAATAAATGTAATTATATATTATCAGTAAAGTATTAGAATGAATTTTATAAGATGGCTCTCCTAAGCCAGACACTACTTAAGACAAATATGTCATTTGACTGTATCCAAGCAATTGGGAACCCAATGCCACTTAAGGGAGGCAAATTGTGTCTGTCTGTCTGTCTATCTGTTTGTCTGTGTGTTTTAAATTCTGGGAGAAACGCTCTTCCCTGAAAGTTTCCCCACATGTTTCTTAGAATCCAACTTTTATTTATAACTAATGTTCTCATTCAATAAAAGGAAGTACACATCTTTACACAAACCTATTTTTAACCTGTTTGCAATAATTGACTTGGGACTATAAAACAAAAATTGTAATTACTGGTACAAATTTGGAGAAGAAATGACAAGTCTTTGGGCCCTAGGTATTTAGAAGGTTTCTCTTTTCTAACCCATGCCTTTGACCAAGATATAGAAATGAATGGGTAGCTATATTAGTTATTTTATTGGTGAGTAACAAATTACCACAAGTTTAGCATCTTTTTTTTTAAGATTTTATTTATTTATATATATTTGAGAGAGAGAGAATGAGAGAGAGCACATGAGAGGGGGGAGGGTCAGAGGGAGAAGCAGACTCCCTGCCGAGCAGGGAGCCTGATGCGGGACTCAATCCAGGGACTCTAGGATCATGATCTGAGCCGAAGGCAGTCGCTTAACCAACTGAGCCACCCAGGCGCCCATCCACAAGTTTAGCATCTTAAAACAACTCTTGGAGTGCCTGGGTGGCACAGTGGGTTAATACCCGACTCTTGGTTTCAGCTCAGGTTGAGATCTTGGAGTAATGAGATCAAGCCCTGTGTCAGGCTCTGTGCTTGGTGCAGAGTCCGCCTGGGATTCTTTCTCTCCCTCTCCCTTTGCCTCTCTTGCTCATGTTCACTCGCTCTCTCTCTCTGTCTCTCTCTCAAATAAATAAGTCTTTTTAAAAAATCTTAATTTCTGTGGGTGAGCTATCTGGGTACAGATTAATGGATCTTTTACTTGGGTTCTTCCCAGGCTGAAATGAAAGTTTTAGCTGGGGCTGCAATCTCATCTGAGGCTTGAGTCGTCTTCCATGCTCACTGGCTATTGGCAGAGTTCAGTTTCCTATGGTTGTAATACTGGGACTCTCAGGTCCTGGCCAGTTGGCGCTTCCCACATCCTAGCCCCTTGTTTCTTTAAGGCCAATGAGGGATTGTCTCAGCTTCATTGAGTCTCTCTGTCTTCTAACCTTTATCTTCTGTAAATCATTCACATTTTTAGATCAGACCCACCCTGGATAATCTTTCTTTGGTTTACTTAAAATCAGCTGATTACAAAGCCTTAATTATATCTTCAAAATCCCTTCACCTCTGTCATACAATGTTACCTAATTATAGGAGCGAGAGTCCATCATCTTCACAGACCCCACCCACATTCAAGGGGAAAATATACAGGGCATGCACATCAGAGTAGAAATCTTGGGGGTTATCTTAGGATTCTGCCTACCACATCCCAAAACTAACCCTTCAAAACCATCTGAGGCCCCACACACTTAGCAACATGGTAATAGCCCATTTGGGATGTGAGAGGTATTATAGCAAAATTCTTGGAAGACCCACCTGATCATTACAGAGATATCACCCAAATAAGCTGGAACTAATCCAATGTACATGTGTATACACACAGAAGTGTTGCATGAGCAAAAGGTTGGGGATGTTCTTCTTAATGAATGGTCAATGAAGCAATGAAATAACTGTTACTAAGAGGATATGATGATGTGATGTGTTCCACCTGATGATCTCTTAAGGCGGAGTGAGAGGAAATTAACTGAATTTGTTGGAGAAAAGTCTTGGAAGTAGAAATTAGATCTTGTCATATACGTGATCTGTGGTTGAAGTGTGTGTCCAGACATATCCTTCCGGATACCTGGACCTGAGTGACTTTACTGCTGCTATGCATTGATAACATGGACCCTTTTCAAAGCAATCTTTGGTAATGATAACCTAGCAGCTGGTGTCAGATACCGCATAAGCTTCTAAATAGGCCAAGTATATGGAAATGTCAGGCATCTCCTGGAAAATAAGACCATGAATTCTTCCTCAGGATGTTGGTATTTCAAATTAGGAGATGAAAAACTGATTTCCTACTCAAATTGTGAAGAAGAGATATGTCAGTTTAAGAAAGGGCTGTCACTTCCATAAGGGTAAAATTTCACGATGTAAATTAGTGATTCCTAAAGCTGTATGATCTTTACAATCACTTGGGAACTTGTGAAAACACTAATAGCTGGGCCCCACCAAAGATCAAATCAGTAAAAAATTTCAGGATGGGACCCGGGCACTTGTGCTGTTTAAAATCTCCCCAGGTGATTGTAAAGTACAAACAGGATTGAGGACCACTCATTCAAATTATTTTTTTTTTCATTGATTTATAAGTGTGTGAGTCTATTCCTAGACTAATTTTTCCCCATGTTTTATGTCTATCTTGATGCCAGTAACAGGCAGACTTGATCATTGCAGTATTATAATAAATCTTAAAGTCAAGTGATGTATATCTTCAAACATTCTTTTCACAGTTGTGTTGGGCTATGCTAGGTCCTTTATATTTCCATATGAATTTTAGAATCAGCTTGTCAGTATCAACAACAAAAAAGCCTGCTAGTGTTTTGTTTGGGATTGCATCAAATCTATTCAAAGAACATTAACATCTTTATAATAATGAGTCTTCAGACACATCATTAAGGTATATTGTTCCATTTATTTATTATTTATTTTTTATTATTTTTTTTAAAGATTTTATTTATTTATTTGAGAGAAAGAGAATGAGAGACAGAGACCACGAGAGGGAAGAGGGCAGAGGGAGAAGCAGACCCCCCGCTGAGCAGGGAGCCCGATGTGGGACTTGATCCCGGGACTCCAGGATCATGACCTGAGCCGAAGGCAGTCGCTTAACCAACTGAGCCACCCAGGTGCCCTATTGTTCCATTTATTAAAGATTTATTTATCTCAGCAATATTAGTTTTTGGAATTCAAGTTGTTGGAAGATGGAGGAGGGACAGTAAAATGTCCTCCAAACTGAGAAGGCATTCTGAGATGGAACAACAAAGACAAGCCACTCCATACCATTTATGGAATTTTATTTAGGGTAGCTTACTAACAGAGGGGATCAGGTGGAAAACGATCCAGATACTACACAGCTACTTTCTGCAAAGTCTGGACCTTAATCCACAGATTCTATACAATATTGTGGTGAGGTCAAAGGGTAGTTATCTAAAGTGATGCCATCTGTGCACCAGAGGGGAGAACAGAACAAGCCTTCTCACATTCTAGTTAAGGCATGTGTTAACCTCCAGGGGGCCTTGAGAGAGGTCATTGTACAGACAGGAGTAAGATAGAGGGCCAAAGATGGAGTTGGTGTTGTCAGCACTCCTACACAAGTCTTGTACATCTTTTGTCAGTTGACCCTAAGGAACTCAATTTACATTTCAAAACATTTGTAAATATTATTTGCATTTAAATTTCAAAGTATTTTTGCTAAATTATAGACTTTAAAATTGATTTTCATATTATTGGTCTTTTATCTTGCTACCTTGATAAATTCACTTATTTATTCTAATAGCTTTTTTTGTAGATTCCAATGGATTTTATACACAATAATGTTGTCTGTGAATAAAGGCAGTATTACTTCTTATAAATCTAGATGCCTTTAGTGCTTAGTCATGCCCTATTTCATCACATAGAATCTCCAGTACAATCTTTAAGAAAATAATGAGAGTGCACATTCTTGCCTTACTCCTGATCTTAGTGGGGAGAGATTAAGTCTTTTACCAGTAAGTACGATACTAGCTGTAAGTTTTACATGGATATCCTTTATCAGTTTGGAGAAGTCCCCTTCTATTCATAATGTATGGAGAGTTTATCTATCATCAAGGTTGAATTTGTTAAATACTATTTTAGCATCTATTGAGATGATTAGAGTTTTTCTTTCATCTAATATGGTATATTACATTAATTGATTTATTAAAGTTAAACCAACTTTACATTTCTTGATTAAACCTCATTTAGTCATGATGTTATCCTTTTTTTACATATTGCTAGATCAAATATGCTAACAAATTCCTAAGAACTTTTGCATTTATGTTCACAACGGATATAGGACTTAGTTTTCTTTTCCTGTAATACCTTCATCAGGTCTGGGTATTGAAACAATGCAGGCCTTATATAATGATTTGAGAATTACTAACTTCCCTTTAATTTTCTGGAAGAGTTTGTGTAGAATTGGTTTTATTTATTTTTAAATGTTTGGTAGAGTTGACCATCGGATCCATATGAGGCTGGAATTTTCTTTCTGGAGAAGGTTTTAACTGAAAACTCAATTTCTTTAATAGATTTCTGTGTTATCTATTTCTTCTGGAGAGCCCTTGGCAGTTTGTGTCTTTCAAGAAATTTGCCCATTTCTACTAAGTTCCTGAATAAAGTTATTTGTAATATTCTCCGATTATTATTCTAATATCTCAAGAATTTGTAGTGCCACCACCTCTCTCATTCCTGATATTGGTATATTTACTTATATGAGTTTTGGCACAGAGTCTAAAATTTAGATAGTTGATTGTGTACCTGCATGTTGCTCCACCAACTTATTTTTTGGGTGTGAACATGACTTAATAAGCCCTAGTTTTTATGTACTCTGATACTTAAAAATGCACAATAGGATTAATTTAGAAAGTGACACTACAGAGTACTCTTTTCCATTCTCCACAGGTAACAGGCTAGATCGGTAAAGGATTGGTGTAGTGGCCAGGACACACTAAGATTTCTCTCAAGGCTCAGTATGTTAACAGAAGGTGTTCCTAGCTCGGTTGACAACATAATTCACCCCAATAACTATGTTTCTGTAAACAAGAGTCCTATTAAGAGTAATTTGGGGCAGCTATACTTTAAAAAAATAGTGTCCTGTCATAAGCCCCAGCACTATGATTGCTAGGAAAATTCATAGAGCCAAAGGCAGTCAGTCCTATAGTAACAACTTACAGTTTCGAGCACAATCTAAATAAGAGATGCAAATTCACACAAAAACCTCACTTGTTAATCATTTAGAAATTTTTGTCATTTTAGGGTTCTTATATTCACAGTGTAACTGACCTAAAAAGTAGGAAGGTGATAAGTCAGTGTTATAGACTGAACAGCTCTTAATGAGACTCATTTAAGAAGAAGTAAGAAAGGGGGTGAAGACAGCAAAACAACTCATTTGACACAGAGATTGAACCTGAATATAACCACTGACCCTAATTAGGCTGCTGATCCTTTCCATGGTGCTCCTGCTGTCTTGGGCTTGGACTTGCCAAGGTTCTTTTTTGATGAGTGAGCTCAGATAATTTGTTTATATCTAGGCTCCCACTCTTTATTCCTGCTGACAGTCAGAACTCTTTAAGGGAAACCTGGAAATGCCAAATGGCTACCGGAGTGGCTGCACCTAACCTCGCAGTCTGATGAGATTACTCTCCATTTAGAGCTGGGTCATTAGAAACAGCCTTGAGGAACCCGATAAAGACAAATGGTCTTCATTAAAAATTATCAACTCTGAGTGAAAATACTAGTAGTTTATATTAAATTCATCACATTAGCTGGAACCTATTTTTTAACTTCAGTAAAGGCATTGGTATTTCCTAAGGCAGAAACTTGCTAAATGGAAAGATGGTCACAAACCTCCTTTAGTCCTTGATTCTCTTCAAGGGAGGTATAAGAAACATCCAGTTTTGTTTGGTTTTATTTTTCTTTGCTTTCTAAGAAAAATCATAATCTCTTGTGGCGGCTGCTTCAGCGGAATCAGAAGCCACTTTCAGCTCTCCTTCTTGGAGTGATTTCCTAGCCAATGATATCTCTTGTTTTGCCTCTGATTTGTTCAGGATCTTCCTGGCAGGCAACTTGTTACTTGTAAAAACTATTACAACATACAATTTGTTTTGGGGAAGGTAATTTCCAGATGTTTGCTCATTGTTTAATGGGAGGACTCATGAGGGTCACCCACCTGGATTGCAGCAGGGAGCTGTCATATGTCCAAACTAATCAGAGGAATTGTTTCTAATCTGAGGGTTTGAGAAGCTTGATTGTTCACTCTGTATGAGAAATAACAGCTATAACAGATTTGTGATGGGTAACCATTTTCTCATTTATAGACAGAGAGAAGAAATGATTAGGAAAGTGCCTTATAACACCCCCCAAAGTAATTTTCCAGGTAAGACAAATGTAATCTAAGTTTTATTTTACTGATGAGGACAGTGGCATCAGATAAGTTTGTTGCTAGTGGAGCAAAAACTTGGTTATAGTGTATAAATAGAAGGGTTTGGGGGGGACTACTTTAACAGCCACAAAAGGAATACCATTTTTCGCCCCTGGAAGCTAAAACTGAAATGTGTGGGATAAAGCTTGTCATACTAATTTCTCCATATGTTAGACAATTCATTTTGTTAAGATATCTATCTATCTATCTATCTATCTATCTATCTATCTATCTATCTATTTATAGAGTGGGTGGGAGCGGGAGGGAGGGGTAGAGGGAGAGAGGCAAAGAATCTTAAGCAGACTCCGTGCTGAGTGCAGAGCCTGACTCAGGGTTCCATCTCACGACCCTGAGATCATGACCTGAGCCAAAATCAAGAGTCGGATGCTTAACAAACTGAGCCACCCAGGCACCCCTAGACATTCATTTTCAAATGTTTAGGAAATTTGAGCCATTTTATGGCAGTATTTGGTTTATTGATTACCTTTAGAATCTTATTTTTTGCTTTTTAACTAGAAAAGATCATATCAAATGATCTCATTTGAAGGGTGAGAAAGATCTATTAACTTAGTATAAAGATCTATTAACAGTGTAAAATAACTAAATTTTATCACATTTTGAATGTGACTATAGGCTTGTATTTGTATATCTTTCTTAGCATAAATGCGTAAATTGTTTCGTTCAGATAATATAATTATCCTAAATAATGTTAAAATTAACATATAATGTTATAACATCAGATAGCATCTGATATATCATCAATATAATATCATATTTTATTAGGGGGAAAGAATGGAATGTTCAATAGCAGTTAAAATAAATTCAGAAAAAAGAGCTTTTTTAGATTTTGAAAGTCAAGAATACTATGATATTGGTTTCCAACTGATTCATTAAAGGTATTCAAATTCTAGCAAGCAAAAAATTAAAAATTAAAAAAAATTGATGGCATATATAGCAACTTCTTACTAGATACGTGTCCAGAAGCAAGGGAAACAAAAACAAAAATGAACAATTGAGACTTCATCAAGATAAAAAACTCCTGCACAGAGAAGGAAACAACAAAACTAAAAGGCAGCCTATGGAATGGGAGAAGATATTTGCAAATGAAATATCTGATAAAGGGTTAGTATCCAAATCTATAAAGAACTTATCAAACTCAACACTCAAAAAATAAATAATCTAATTAAGAAATTGGCAGATGTGAACAGATGTGTTTCCCGAGAAGACATACAGATGACTAACAGGCACATAAAAAGATGCTCAACATTGCTCATCATCAGGGAAATACAAATAAAAATTACAATGAGATATCACCTCATACCTGTCAGAATGGCTAAAATTAACAACACAGGAAACGACAGATGTTGGCTGGGATGTGGAGAAAGGGGAACCCTCCTACACTGTTGGTGGGAATTCAAGCTGGTGCAGCCACTCTGGAAAACAGTATGAAGGTTCCTCAAAAAGTTAAAAATAGAAATACCCTATGATCCAACAATTGCACTACTAGGTATTTACCCCAGCAATTGCACTACTAGATACAAAAATACAGATTCTAAGAGGTACATGACCCCCAATGTTTATAGCAGCATTATCAACCATAGTCAAACTATGGAAAGAGCCCAAATGTCCATTGACTGATGAATGGATAAAGAAGACGTGGCATGTATATACAATGGAATATTATTCAGCCATTAAAGAATGAAATCTTGCCATTTGCAATGATGTGGATAGAGCTAGAGTGTATTATGCTAAGCAAAATAAGTCAGAGAAAGACAAATACCGTATGATTTCATTCATATGTGGAATTTAAGAAACAAAATAGATGAAAATAGAGGAAGAGGGGGAAAAAAGAGCAAGAAGCAAACCATAAGAGCCTCTTAACTATAGAGAACAAACTGAGGATTGATGGAGGTAGGTAGGTAGGGGATGGGCTAGATGGGTGACGGGCATTAAAGAGGGCACTTGTTATCATGAGCTGTGGGTGTTATATGTAAGTGATGAATCACTGAATTCTATTCCTGAAACTAATACTACCCTGTATGTTCACTAACTAGAATTTAAGTAAAAACTTGAAAAGAAAAAAAAAAGAGGCAAAAAAATTGATGGCATATAGACACTGCTTTACTCAGAAAAGGTGATTACACTATCCTCAAATTATTTTCCTTAGAGTTGCATTATAGAAAATACCTGGTAGCTTGTTAGAAATGCAGAATTTCAGGGCAACTTTCAGACCTACTAAATCAGAACTGACACTTTAACATGCTCCCTGATTGATTAGTAAGAATATTAGCATTTGAGAATTGCGAATTGAATTACTGCTCTAAATGTAAAATAACTACTATAAATCTAAAATCAGTAAAGATAATAATATCTAACATTTCCTGAATGTTTATTATGTTCCTTCCAAGCATTCTTTAAAGACCTATATATGCCTATTATCTATTATTACTGAAAACAATGCTATAAATTTGTTGTTGTTGTTATAACATTACTCTTTCTAAAGAGACACAGCTAGTAGTCATGGAACAGAACTCTAGTTAAGGGAGTCTGACTCAGAGTTTACACAATTAATGACTACATGATACTGATTACCTATTATTGCAGCTCACAGGCATATGATATTCTTTCTAGAAAAATGTAACTTACTATTTTATCATTCAGGAAATATTGACTGAGCATCTACTACAAGGAAGTACTGTTTTAACCTCTGAGAACACAGAACTGAATAAAGTGGATAAAGTTTCTATTCTCATGTAGTTTACTTTTTTAGCATAGGAGTTGTGCATAGCAATAACAAAGAAAACTATTTATTTTCATTGACTGTGAAGGACAACTCTAAGATTGCCCCCAAGACCTAGTGATTACAGTTTTTTGTGCTTTCTATTTGAAAGTTCATAGGACCTATTTCTATATGATCACATGATGTAGGATTGTTACTAACTTGCTAGAAGATACTCTCCTGTACTGACTTTCAGTAAGCCACCATATTGTGAGCTGCCTAAGGAGAAGGCCACATGGCCAGGTACTAAAGGCAGCCTTTTCCCACCAGCTAACAAGAAATTGGGCCCTCAGTCCAACAGCCTGCAAGGAAGTGAATTCTTCCAATAACCACCTGAGCTTGGCAGCAGATCTTCTCTTATTAGCGGATCCTCTCCTTCCCTCCTCTCAATCCTCAAATGAGAGAAGGTCCTTAACTGCAGCCTTGTAACATATCCAGCTAAGCCATGTGCAAGACTTATGACCAATAAAAACTGTAAGATAATAAATATGTGTTGTTTACCACTAAGTTTGAGAGATAACTGGTTCAGGAATGGATAATTTAAACATCATCTCATTACAAATGAATGCATTATATCATTTTATATATTAAATCATTTATTTTTCCTTCAATAAACATTTATTATCTGCTATGTGTCAGATACTATACTGGTGACAAATATATTAAATTATCATCAAAGAATGACATTTCTTAAAAAAAAGAATGACATTTCTTAGACTATGAGTCTAAATCTAAACGTATTTTGAAAAACTAAATATAATTATGTAAATAAAGTTTTAAGTTAAATTCAATCTTTTTATTTAGCAAATTAAATGAAATTATATTAGTCAAATTAGATATTTATTCAAGATATAAAGTTCTTCAATACTTCTCAAGTATATTCTAATGCTTATAACATATATTGAGCCCAGCACAATAATTTATAAAATGTAGAACGTATGGGTCTCTTCCATATTTCTCTGTTAAGATAAATAACATTTGAAACTGCATTCTCTGATAGCCTTAGGAATTTCTGTGGTAAAATTTATAATTTGTTTTACATTTACTCTAACAAAGTTCTATTTTTCTAAGAATAGGGTCATAATTATAACCTAAGATTGTCGACTCCCATTGTCTATTTGATGTTTAAACTCAGTGTTATTCATTATAGTTTACCAATTATAATTGACCCTCAAAGGCTATAGCTAAACACCTTCTCTCTACCCTTCACTGATAAAATAGTGAGTAAATTACTTAATACTTGAGAATTGACCCTCCAGGGTCTTGATTATCAACACAAATGAAGAAGTTAGTAAAAAAAAATTGATATAAGCATACTATTTTTAAATTATCTTTAAAGTTTTTTAAATTCCTTTGTTAAAGTTTTGAAAAATTAAGTAACTGTTCAAAACAAAAATGAACTATGTTCTTTTCACTCCTTTCATCCCTATGTTAAAGAAATAGCCGTATCCCACTGAACCTCACTCAAACTAAGAGAAAGAGAGAGAGAGAATAGCTTCTTGCCTAAAAACTCAATAAGGACCATATAATTGATAATATTAAAGCTCAGATTTTCGAGTAGCTAAATTAACAGTTATTAGAGGAGCTAAATTACCAGTTACTAAAGGCACATAGTGAAGTATTGGATCCATTTCTTCTTCTTGTCAATTCTAAGTGTACATAATTTAAAAAGAAGAAGAATAATTAAAGGAGATAATGTTCTATATGATGACATTAAGACTTGCCACTCCAGCTGTGGCCTGCAGACTAGTCATATGGGTATCACTTGAAAGCCTGTTCAAAAATAGTCTTAGGCCTCATCTTACATTTTAAAACTTATCATCTGGTTTTCAGCAGTATCTCCAAGGAACCAGTATGCAAATTATAGTTTTAGGGGCACTGACATAAATTAATAACTACCAAGAGATATGGCAGGAAGAGAGATACTTCTCACCTCTTCATGAGTTTTATTTGTACTATCACTGAAAATGGTTTTTGTCCTGAGATCTCTCTATCTCTATCTATTTATAAAATGAGAGGGGAGGGGGGAAATGGAATGGAGTGTGCCGGAAATGAGATGAGCTCATCATAGTTATGCAGAAGAAAGAAGATAGTCCTCTTAGCCAGGACCAGAGTCCTAAAGACAACCTAGTGAGGTTCATTCATCAACCAATGGAGGGGCTTCAATTCTTTTGATTCTGGTAATTCCAGATGCCAGATTCAGGCTACATAAAATTAGTCAAAGCTTAAGGCAGAGTGGTGAACGGTGGGTACTAATAAGGACATGGATAAATTATAATAAAAGACTTTCAGAATGGCAGTGCAAACAGCTCCACAGAACTGCTTCCCAGTAAAACAAACATAACTTCATATAAGTCAAGGTCATATTAAAAAAAAAAAACAAAAACAACAACACAACCATTCAAAGTCTCTGGAAACTGTCCTACAGGTATACAGAAAAAGAAGAAGTATTTATTCAGGAAATCTGCTAAAACTTGATAAAAATAGGGAGAATCTGTGACATTTGAAACAAGATCCACTGTCTCCCTCCTCCTCATAGCTCAGCATGACGCGAACTCTAGGCAGGTGCATCAGGAATACAGGACTTTCCCCATGTTCCCAAAGTAGATGGTTTCTTCCTTGTAAGGGATAAAACACCAGCAGTTTTCATCACTACAGCTACAGTTGCAGAGACTAAATTCCTAGTGAGTGTGGCCAGGTCAGAGATTCTCGTCTGCACAGCCCCACTCATACTGCAGAGTTTTTACGTCAGGTGCAGAACACTCAGAACACTGAGGCCCTGATTGTCCTTGTGCAACCTTGTTCAAAGTGCAGAGGTCCAACATCGGAGACTGCAAGTCAAAAAATATGGGACATCATTAAGCTTACCAACATATGCAAAATGGGAGAATCAGAAAAAGAGAAAGAGAAATGAGCAGAAAATCCCATTAGAAAAACTAACAGCTGAAAACTTGCCAAATTTGATTTAAAACACGAATCTACACGACAAAAAATGTTAATAAACTCCATGTAGGATAAACATGAGGAGACCCACACATCCAGGCACACCATGCTAAAAATGCTGAAGGCCGAAGTTCTTTGTCTTTACAAGGGAACATTCAATAAAAGTTACAGCTGACTTCTCATCAGTAGTCATGGAGGCAAGAAATCAATAGGATGACACATTCAAAATGCTGAGAGAAAAGAAAACAGTCAGCCAAACAAGATTCCTATATCCAGAATAACTCTGTAAAATGAAGGTATAATAAAGGCAATCCTATATAAATAAAAATTGAGAGAATTTGTTGCCAGCAAACCTGCCTTAGAAGGAATACTAAAGGAAATTCCTTAGGCTGAAGCAAGGGACCCCATACAGTAATTTGAATTCACGTAAAAAAGCAAAAAGTACCAGTAAAGGTAATTGTGCAGTTATAAATGAGTGTTTAAGTATTCATATTTATTTCCCTCGATTCTTTTAAGGGATTTAAAAATCAGTTGAATTTTTAAAAGTGTATGATTGTATTATTAAGCCTCTAACATAGAGAAATGTAATATATTTGCTAAGCACATCACAGAGGATGAGGGCAGGAAAGAGGCTGTGGGGAGAAAGGTGACATGAGATGGTAACTTGAATCCACAGGAACAAAGAGGGCTAGGAACAGTATTAGGGCAAGCATTATAAATATATACTTGCTCTTCTTTCAACCTCCAATTTCTTTAAAAGGCATATAGTTACATAAGGTAAAAATTGTAACAATGTATTTTTTGATTTATAATATGAATAATAGTGTAGGAAAAATATCACAAAAAGGCAGACATGGAGTAGAACTATGTAGGACTAATGTTTATATATAGCTAACTGAAATCAAAGTAATATAAATTTGAAGTGCATTCTGACAACTTAAGATGTATATGGGAAGCCCTAGGGTAACCACTAAGCAAGTGACTGAAAAATATACTGAAAAAAATCATTAAAGGAATTAAGTGTTACACTAGAAAATACAATGTTACACATTGGACTCCCCGCTGAGTTTCTCTCTCTCTCTTTCCCTCTACCCCTCCCCTCTGTGCTCTCTTTCTCTTTCCTACTCTCTCTAAAATAACGTTTAAAAAAAAAAAAAAGCAAAGTGAAAAATGGCAGACATAAGGAGATTCAAATGTATCAATAATAGCATTAACTGAGAAGGCATTAAAATCCAATCAAAGGCACAGGGTAACGGACTGAATTTTTTAAAAAAAATTATCCACCTTTATGCAGTCTACAGTATTCACAATTTAGATTCAAAGATACCATAACTTGTGGCCATCTAATATGGTTTTCTGTCTCAAAGATACAGAAAGGAGGAACTGAAGCCATTATGTAATCAATCAGTTTGTTGAGGTAAAAAATGTGATCTAATCTTGAGAAAGCATTCCAAGCAGAAGCAAGAATTACAATGCAACTGATGTTTTTACCCCCTTTAATTTTAATGTCCTCCTTTCTGCAGTGCAACAATTTTTATATTTTCTTGTGTGTACTGTATAAGCATTATTTAGAGCTTATGAAAGAATGCAAAACATAGGCTCCCGTTTTTACTAATTCATTTTCATAAGATCTGACATGGGCCTCAGTAATCCAATTTTTTTTTTCTAAAGATTTTATTTATTTATTTGAGAGAGAGAATGAGGCAGAGAGAGAGAGCATGAGATGGGGGAGGATCAGAGGGAGAAGCAGACACCCTGCTGAGCAGGAAGCCCGATGCGGGACTCGATCCTGGGACTCCAGGATCATGACCTGAGCCGAAGGCAGTCGCTTAACCAACTGAGCCACCCAGGCGCCCTCAGTAATCCAATTTTTATAACATCATCACTTTTACATATTCTCTTGGCCACTCAGACCATCCTGGTAATATCAGTGAGGGGTCTACCTAATGGTGTGAATAATACCAGGAGGAGGTTATGACTGGGAACAATCTTGGAAGTTCTTGCCACAATCTCTTGTCCTTCCACTTGAGTTTTTCCTTCTCTTTCTCACAAAACTAGTGGGTTTTTTTGTACTTTTATTATCCCCATCAGCATAAAAGCAATTTTTAATATCATTCATTTCAGGGGCAAACAAATCCTAACATCAAATGCCCTTCCATAAAATACATGATTTCTCTGCTACTTGTCATAACTACATTGTACATCTAGTTGCCATCACAAATTAATTGACAACTTAGTTTGGCTTTACTTCTTTACATCCCTTTTTTAATCAACCCACTCAAATCAAGTGTCCATCTCCATGTTTGTATGCAAACATGGATTTTGAAAACTTATCATTTTCATGATGCCAAATTCAACAAACCTTTTAAAAAATGTGGTCATCATCTTACTATACTGTCAGCAGCATTCAGGGCAGTAGATCACTCTTCCCCTCTTTAAACATTTTCCTCTCTTGCCTCTCCTTATTTTCATTCTAGTCTATGTATATCCCCAAACTCAACATTTTGGAGTTTTTCTTTTCTTTTGATTTTATTTATTTAATTGACACAGAGAGAGAGACAGTGAAAGAGGGAACACAGCGCGGCGGGGGGGCGGGGGGGGGGGAGAAGCAGGCTTCCAGCTGAGCAGGGAGCCCGAGCAGGGACCCTGGGATCATGACTCAAGCCGAAGGCAGTTGCTTAACCAACTGAGCCACCCAGGTGCCCTTGGAGTTTTTCATAACTTGATTCTTACTCTTATTTCTTATCCTCTGTCTCTACAAAGTTTTCCTGAAAAACCTCATCCATTTATATGTGTTTAAATACTATGCATATACTATGCAGGTGATTCAAGAATATAGATCTACCTCTTTGGGGTGCCATTGTGGTTCAGTCCGTTAAGTGGGCAACTCTCAGTTTCAGCTCAGGTCATGATTTCATAGGTCCTGAGATCAAGCCCCATGTCAGGCTCTCTGCTTTCTCTCTCAAAATAAATAAAAAATCAATCAATAAATCAATCTTTAAAAAAAGAATATATATCTACTTCTTTGACCTCAATTTTAAGCTATGTTCTCTATGTATACAATTTCCTTTGAACAACCCTACAAGAGTGCCCAGTAGTATTTTCAGTATTTTTGCAATCAGTATCTCTTTGTTTTCTCTTGTTAACTTGTTCTTCTCTAAGCTTTCCTGCATCAGCAAATGGTAGTAGGCTTTATTCAGTGGCTCATACTGTGCATTTAACTGTTATTTAGGCCAATCTGTCACCAAATCTTTTTAACTCTATATCCAAAATATATCTGAACTACATTCATTTATTTTAATTTCCAGTGACACCTTCTTAGTTCATATCACTATTACTACCAGAACAGTATTTTATTTTGTGATCTACTCCTTTCTCTCTGTAGCAACCAGGGTGAGTTGTGTGTGTGTGTGTGTGTGTGTGTATCATGATACTTTCAACTTAAAATCTTTAGTATCTTCCCTTTGGTTTATGTAAGAGTTACCATGTTAGTATTTCCTGTGGCTGAAAAGTTCATGCATTATCTGGCCTCTGTCCACTGCCTTCTTGGCCCATTATCATTTAGCCATAATGCTCTTACCTAGCTCAGTTCCTCAAACACATCAAGCCCCTTCTTCTTCTCGATTTTCACATACGTTATTTAAATCTGCATTAAGAGCTTTCACTGGTAGACTCTTAGGATAAGAGAATTAGTTAATATAATAATCAGTAAAACCATTATAATCATACCATGTGCTTCTTAAATAATCCAGTTCCTATGAAATAAGTATGAAAATTCTCAGCCTGTTTGGGGAAAGGGAGGCTTTCCCTGACTAGTTCAAGCAGTAGAAAATTTCTTGATCTAGTGTATTTAAAACAGTAGAACTATATATTGAGGGTAGGTGGATACATAGGTAATTCAAAATGCTGGAGGGTTGGAGGGATGGTCAGAGCTAACAAGGGACTGGAATAAGAAATTGGTAAGCTGGTAAACAGTGAAGCATATGCCTTCTGAGTCTTCTTTCTGGACCCACAGATTCTCTCCCTTTATGTTTTCTTTGTATCTAGATCATTCTTTTAAGCTACTATTTGACTTTGTTTTTCTTTGTTCACGATTAAAAAAAAAAAAAAAGCTACCTCACATTCTACAAATCCTTAGATCAAGTAGATGTCAAAGATTCAGTTGATTTCCGATCCTCACAAACTTGGAGGGAATAACTGAGAGCCACAATACGGATCAACAGTCCATCCGTGCTCTGATCAGCTCCTGACCAGTTGGTAGAATTACATTCAAAAACAACTTTGGAACCAAAGTTCTCCCTCCAAGGGGAGTTCTTATAGAAGGGGTGTCATGTGTTGGTCAGATGTACCAAAAAGAACTTATTAGAAATTTCTCCAAATATAGCTGAAATACACTTTCTAACTTTATATACCATTTCCTTCCTAGCCTTACAATTATGTAATCAAGTTTCTACTGCCGAAGACCACTTATTGGTAAATAGTATACTTGAAAAATTTTGTATTTAAGACTCTCAGTGCCAAGCTACTTAAGAACACCTGGGCTTTAAATGGAAGGGTATTACAAAAAACTGATATGCCGAGCATAATTCAGCACTAATAAAAGCCCTACTCCCACATCTATGATGTATTTCTCTTTATTTGCATGCTTGTTGCATGTTAAGTTCTCAAGAGACCCTATCTCACATTTTCCCTATGATTGGTGTTCTTGTTGATTATCTTATACCTGCCAAAACCCAACCCGGCTTCTAATTTACAAAATAGTTTTGAAGATTTTCTCATGCTTTCTAAATTTATCCCTCTTTTAGGATTTTTCCTGTGTATTTGCATGGACAGTTCACAGACTTGCCTGGTCATATGATAAAGATAAGACCCTCCACATACTCTGTACGAGGCAGATAGGCCCACCTTGTACTCTGTACTTTAATTCAGCCTGACATCTCTGCTTGGACTTTACTACCCTTTTTATACCTATCACAATCCTTCTTTAAAACTCAAAAGTTACTGCCTCAGCAACATCCTTTGAAAAATTGGTAATAAAAATAATTGCTACCTTTCTTTAATCTCACATTTTTTATTAAACTTATATCAAAGGTTTTCTTCACAGATAGTCTGGGATTTGGGATAAATGTGTGCTCATCCTGTCTCTTCCACATGACTATTTCCTTAGGAGCAGGAAATGTTTTGCTTTTCTTGTAACCATCTTGCATAATAGAGTATCTGTCACAAGGCAGGCACTTAGCCAATATTTGGTGAGTGAATTAGTTACTTCGGTTCTCTTTTTTCTTACTTTAATTTGAAGCATAAAAATAAAGGAGCTGCATTTTGAGACTGCACTCATGTAGATTTGGAAACTTAGTAATAAAGAACCTTATAAGAGGACAATTTTATATATTGAAAAATTGGAATATTTTTAGAGAAAACCCTTCAACTTCACTTTTTTTTTTTAAGTAAGTTGACCTCATACTAAAAGTTATAGTGTACTTCATTTACTAGATACTTGAGAAAAGGTAGCCAAGTAATAAAGTTGCACATACCAAGAAATCATAGGTTACAAAATAAAAACCATCATGGCTTTAGGAGAACAAGTTGTGAAGAAAGGATTCTAAATTCCATCAATGACAGAATGACAGATTTTGTGGATAGGAGGAAGCACTGAATGTAATATATTTAGACTTCAATAAAGCTTTTGATGTTTTTTCTCTATGATATATGTATTTTGAAGGTGGAAAATGTGGCTTCAGTAATTATACTGTCAGGATGGAAGATTGTAGAAATGACAGTCATTCTCGGTCCAATTTTGAATTAAGAGAGTAGTATCTAGTAGCTATCAAATGGCAGTCTACAAGCTAATGACCTTAGGTCAAGATCACCTAAGTCTTCTATAAGCTCTAGATGTCCTAAATGTGTGTATGCTGAGGGGACGCCTATTACTAATAATAAGTTCTAAAACTCTCATTTATGGAACAGTATTGATGTCAGTATGCCTGCATTGTCTCTTTTCTCTTACACAGTAAGTGACCTTGAAAGATTGGTATTATTATCTCAGTAGCTGTAAGAGAAAAACAGGAAGTTTTTCTGGTTTTCCAAAATCAAGTCTCTGATTCAAACTCAGTTCTTTCTAATTCAGAAACCAATGATTTTAACCATTATGCCTTTATCTCCCAAAAGAAAATGAAATCATACGAGAGATTGGTTTTCATTCTTGCTTTATTTGTAGCATCAATTGCTCATAATTCTAAATACTTGTCAATGCTATTCTCTTATTTGTATTAGTTTTCTCATTACTTTAAGAAAAGGAGAAGAGATGGGGACAGAGCAGCCATCTTGCATGGATCTCCTCCACATACTTCCTTGAATAAAATAAATCAATTGGGATAGTTGAAGAAAAAATCATAGAATGAAGTTTGTGGTGGATTTGTATTGTATCAATTTTTTGTGTGAATCAAATCTGTATAATAAGTTCTTTGTTATATATAACTTTTATGGTTTATTCTTCTCTGATTAAACCATGACTGATACAACACCTTTGGCAAAATTCAGTGATAGGAAATCCTCCTGAATTCCATGACATGATCAGGAGTAGCCAGCTCACCCACTCAGCAGCTGTGGGGCTAACACGTGAAAGGCTGATATATGGCCTCAGTTGCCAATGTAAAATATTTAAAAATAGAATACCTGATAATAAATGTAGAAGAAATGTTAGAATAAGAAAAATCACAATTTTGCAACCTCTAATGAAGTAATTGATTCTAGGAAAGATAATTAATTGGTTAAAAAAAATGAAATGAGGTATTAAGGGGGGGGAGTATGGTAAGGAAAATAGGAACTCACTGTCTTCATCTCAACTCATAGATTACCCTTCAGGTCACTGAGAGGGAAAACCAGATATATATGCCCCTCATTACATTATGATGCAATGTGAAGTTCACACCAGCCATGATCTATTCTTACACACAATGTTAAACCTGGATCAAATAAAACCTTTAAACAAAAATCTAGCTTACAAGAAAATGGGAAATGGAAGAATATGTAAAATAGCATCATGAGGGGGAAAAAAGCCCACAATGTGAGACATTTTCTGGGATAATTGACACAATTTCCCCAACAAGCCAATGTCAAAGAGAAGAAAACACCTAAGGAACGTAATAATCAAAAGTATTGTGGGGGTTCCTGGGTGGCTCAGTCAGTTAAGCATCTGCCTATGGCTCATTTAGGTCATGATCCCAGGGTCCTGGGATAAGCCCCACATTGGGCTTCCTGTCAGAGGGGAGCTTGTTTCTCCTGCTCCCACTGCCCCTCCTTGTGCTCTCTCTCTCTGTCAAATTAAAAAATATATATTTTTTAAAGTATTGTGTGCATCTCATTTGGAACCTGATTTGAATAAACAAACATAAAAGAACAGCAGATTTGAGACTACTAGGGGAATTTTAATATGTAATGGATAAGGAGAGATTATTGTTAATTTTTAGGTGTGTTTTTATCACTATGGTTATGCAAACAAAGAATTCTTTTTTTAAAACAAATGCATAATGAAGTATGTAAAGTAGAAAACATGAGGTCTAAGATTAGGATTTTCTTGAGTACACAGTCAACAAAACAACAACAAAAGCTAGGTGAAGTAGGTTTGAAAAACTCTTGAGAGGTAATGATTCTCAATGATAAACATGAAGATTCATTATCCTATTCTCTTCACTTTTGTTCTACATATAAAAATTTTCATTATAAAAGTTTTAAAACCTCAAAAATGTTGTATATTGGCTTCAGCCTCAGAAATAAAGAGAAACCAGGAGATTATCCTGATTTTATTTAATTAATGGAAGTAATAGAATTTATCAAGCTTAGGAGAAGATAAGGACAGATAAACTTCAAATAAGAGTGGGTTAGACTGTAGACTACAAAAAATAATTTAGGTTTCCATTTATTCAAAAAGTAAAAGAACAAAGTGTTTTTTTATGTATAACTGCAGAAAGGTAGAAAAATTATTTTAGTAGATAAATTAGAATTTTAATTCATATTCTTTTAAATTCCCTATACTAAGGATAATAATGTTTGAATGCATTTAAAAATACATTTATATTCCTAAGCCACAAGCATTACAAATAAAGAATTTACAAAATTAATGTATATACACATATACATTTGTATATATGCAATATACACATGCATAATGTACATACATTATGTAATATACATATACATACTATGCATATGTACATTACATAGAACCTACACATATATATTATATGTATGTGTGTATATGTATATATAGTATGTGATAATATACACATAAATATATACACACACATATATGAAATATTACCCAATTAAATAACAAGATAATTTTCTCATCTCTATAATAGGTTGAGATATTTTACGAGTCAGCCTCAGTTCCTCTACCATAGCTGACTGAAGGGCTAAAGTAAACTTGCAAAAAATTCTAAGGTTTATACAAAAGAAGAACCCCTCCACCATTTTGTTTGTTGGTTGTTTTCGTTTTTGTTTTCTTTTGCTAGTTTAGTGTGGTGCTCTCTGTGCTACTCTTCTAGATACATTGCAGCCTTGTGAGAGAACTTGAGCCAGAGTCATAGAGCTAAGCCAGAGCCATATTGTTAATTACAAAATATGTGGTTATAAACAATTGTCCTGAGCTACGAAATTTGGGGTAATTTGTTAAACAGCTACCTATTACTAATACATCATTGCACATTGACCAGTGTAGAGAAGTTACTACACTTTAATTGGCGACCATTATTTCACTCCTCTTTAAGTTATATTCCACATCTCGAGGTTGGAGGGAACCTAGGATGTCATGCAGCCAACTTATTTCCAAGTTACTTGACATAAAATTCTTGAAGGTTTAAAACATATTTGCACATGACAAAGATCACCTAGCTGTTCACAAAACTTGTCTCCCTTTTCTCCTGGGGACACAGCTCCAGCTAGACTCTTATTTTCTAGACTTCATTGTAGTTAGGTATGTTCTTGTTGCCAAGAGCTGAATCCTGACACTTGATTGATCGTTTCAGAGTGAGTTTTGCTATTTCCAAGTAAACACACAAACAGAATAAATTTCACTTACGCATGATGGCTTTTTAATTATTTAAAATACTTAAACATCTTTGGGGCTTTTTTATTCCTTGGTGCAATATTCTTAAATTCTGTAGGTTTCCTCACATGGATTTTGGTTTTTGCCATTTGAAATTATTATATGAGCATATCCCGATATTAAAATATGATGTCCATAAATACTTGAAAAAAGGAAAAACAATTCATATTCACTCTGTGATCTTATCCATACACATGAGAGGAATTTCTATTTCCCTACTCACATACTTATATATATGCTGATCTCAATTATAGTTGTATTTTGGGTTTTTGTTGTTTTGTCCATGACACTTGGTAAGCTTCTAAAAAATGTGAACAAACGACTTGCCTTTCTTAAATATATAATTTTCCATCAGCTCTGAATTTTGCCAATTATCTGTATTCAAGTGAAATCCTTTATTTATTTTTTCTTAAAATGTATTCTTTTAGATGCCATTCATTGGCATAAGTTTTCTTGAATAGCAAGATTCTTATTCAATTAATCTCTACCTATTTTCTATCATACAATAAGATAAGCATTTTTCCAAGATCATCATCAAAATCATGATCATGCTGTTTAATAAGACAGGACTAAGGGCAGAGATCTGAGAAAACAATACAGTTTGATGATAATTGTTGAGAAACACTATTGAATAAAATTCAAAAATTAACAGTGCAAAAATGATAATATTATAAAAATGTAAGTCAACATGTATTGACAAAAATAAATACCTTTCAGCATGAATCGGAATTGTTACTATTTTTATTAGAAAAGTATTTACTCTTTATAACATGAACCTAATCTTCTATCATGAATTCCATTTTGAAAGACAAAACAATTCCCTTAAAGTCTGCAGCACTTAAATAATTTAAATTAACTTTAAATTGTGCTTTACTTTACAAGCCCAGAATCACAGCCAAAACCTTACTGGAAAGCTTATAAAATTTTGAAATGCTCCAATAATTTTAACTCTTATAGAAGTCTGGTACCTTCCAAATTAAAGTGCTAATAAAAAAATTAGCACTGAAATTTAAATCTCCATGAGCAAGGCAGAATGATTTAAAATTATTGAAGCCTTTCAAATTTTTATGAGCTTTCTATGTGGAAGTGAATCAAACAGATTCTTCAGTAGCAAAGTATTCACCTAAAAACGTACAAACAACATTGTCAGAACTGAACAATTTCCTGGAGCAAATGCCTGTTCAGTTTGTCAAATGTGATATGAAGAAAAACAAACAACAGCACGCATCTAAAGATATTATTTATGTGAGCCCCTTCAGAGTCTAGTCACTCCCATCCAACTGATTATCTGAAGGTCCTCCAGTATTTGGTGTTATACTTCAGAAAGATAAAGATGGGGAGCAAGGATCAAGGCTTCCATGAAATATATAAACTTTTGGGGCATGGAAATCACTACCCTAAATCTTATTGTCTTAGACCAATCCATCTTGTCTGCATCTGAGACCCATCGGACATGCATTAAAAGCTTTGAACACATCCTACATTGAGCATATTTTCTAATAAGGTGAATCCACCTAGTTTCTTCTCACTACCAGGA
The DNA here is from genome assembly GCF_011800145.1 of Mirounga leonina. Classification (NCBI taxonomy): domain Eukaryota; kingdom Metazoa; phylum Chordata; class Mammalia; order Carnivora; family Phocidae; genus Mirounga; species Mirounga leonina. The sequence goes on along the minus strand of NW_023270316.1, from coordinate 40,246,638 downwards.
AATGAGAGTCCTGCTGTGTGTGAGTGGATTCTCCTTAGCAAAGCTAGAATACGCTGGTTTCAGTTGTGGAGGTAATTGCTTTGAGATGGTCTGTTTCTCTCTTCTTACAAGTTCAGAGGGTATGTGTCTTTCATGGAGTTAAAAAACACACCAGAACTTTCTTCTGTTTACAGGGATACACATACTTTTGCTTCTCTTGACAAGTTGGTCTCATCTTTTCTATTCCCAAGCAGAACAAAAAGCAGTGAGAGAGAGAGAAAAACAAAAGTCTTCTCACATGTACCTTGATGTCTTTCCCTCTAGAAATAACACTTGAAAACTTCAGAATCTGATACTTCTTGTAATTATACCCTATAAAAGTTTAAATAAGACACTTTTTGATATTAAAATTGCTCAGGACATTCAAAGTCTGTGGTTTATTTTATATATTTCCATTATAAAAGCACATTGATTATAAGAAAATAACTTTGCTTCCTAAATGCATAAATTAAAAAAAAAAAAAAGGTAAGCTTCAGGCTTTATCTGCAGGAAAGAATAATTTGTCATGTTTACAGCAGTACTTGAAATTTCAATGTTCCAAAAATACCTACTTAATGAAGAGGTACTGTGTTTTCCAGGTATCTGGAAACTAGCATTCCATTTAAATTTGTTTGTGGTATATGGTGTGGGGCAGGAGGAAGGAAATGGGTTGGCCATTGGAAAGACTTTCAGAGCTCCTGTCTGTACCTTCTCTGATCTTGTATTCTTGGTTTTTGGCTGATAACCATGCTTTACCAACCACCATGGATGGCAGCTGGTAATGACTTAGCCATGTCCAAACCACCATCTGCACTCTCTCCTCTTTCTGGTTTCCAGGAAAAAGAAATTCTTCTTCTCTTTTTTAAGGAGTTTGCACACACACACAAAAAAATTAATAGTAGCACAGGTTACTCTTTATTAATTTCCTCCTTATACCACAATTAACATTTCCAAAATGCAGAAAGAATGGAAGGTTTGCAGGGAATAGCTACACCCAGGAATCCCGTTTTTTGTTAACCTAGCCCATTCTTAAATTGTCTTCTCACAGTGAATCGCTTTTTCTTTTCTTTCTTTTTTTTTTTTTTTTTTTAGATTTTTATTTATTTGCGAGAGAGAGAATGAGAGAGAGCACATGAGAGGGAGGAGGGTCAGAGGGAGAAGCAGACTCCCTGCCGAGCAGGGAGCCCGATGCGGGACTCGATCCAGGGACTCCAGGATCATGACCTGAGCCGAAGGCAGTCGCTTAACCAACTGAGCCACCCAGGCGCCCGTGAATCACTTTTTCTTAACGCAACATTATTCGCTGACTCTCCTCTCGAATCTCCCTTAAGAGACCAGGCTTTTAAAATAGATATAATTTACACACAAGAAAAGTCACAGATATTGTTTTCATTTCTGTGAGTTTTGGTAATGATATATAGCTATTTAACTGCTACCCATGTGATAGAGAACATTTTCTTCACCGCAAGAATCCCCAATCACTAGATTTCATATAGATAAAATCATATAGTTTGTATTCTCTGTGTCTGTCTTTTTTTGTTCACCATAATAATGGTGCCTACCTGTGTAGGGAAAGAAAAAATTTCCTTTTTTCCTCCAAGATTCTCCTGGCTGGTTTAGGAATTAAACTGACATGAGACAGATCAACAGTAGAAAAACCCCAGTTTCATTATGTGCTCACAGAGGCCCAATAATGAAATTGAGATCCCAGAAATGACCAAGGCAGGCAGTTTTATACGTTTATATAAGAGAAAATAAATTTGTGAGGAACTGACAGGATGAATAAAACAGATGTCTGGGAGTATTAATTAGTAAGGTGTTCTAAGCAGAATTTGGATTGAGGTAGCAGGTTAGTAAAAAAGCAACAAGGTTTTGTTTTTGCAGCTTTCTTGGTTTTTAAGTCCCTATCTCTGGTGATAAGGATGTTTTATTCTTTTTAGTACGGGGAGGGCACTTTTCATATGGAGGATTTATTTCCTGCTTTGAAGGGGACAGAAATGGGTCTGAGTGTCCCTGCATCAGCTGCTTTCCAAGTAGCTTCAATTTAAAATAATTAGTATACCATTGTAGTACTTTTCGGGGTGGCCTGCCTTGGGCCTCTATACCTGTAAGTCTACTCTGAAAATGAACTAACTGGGTAGCTCAGTGTCAACCACATACTAAATGTTTAAGAAGTGCTACTTCTGTAACATTTTGTTAAATCTGGATTCATTCTGTTTCAGTTTTTCTTTTTTTTAAGTTTTTATTTATTTATTTGACAGAGAGAAAGAGATGGGGAGAGAGGGAACACAAGCAGGGGGAGCGGGAGAGGGAGAAGCAGGCTTCCTGCTGAGCAGGGAGCCCGATGCGGGGCTCGATGCGGGGCTCGTTGGGGGGCTCGATCCCAGGACCCTGGGATCATGAACCGAGCCGAAGGCAGACACGTAACAACTGAGCCACCCAGGGGCCCCAGAAGGATATGCTTCTTACAAACCAGGTAGGATGTCCAAGGTACGTGTAGTGAAGGGGGAGAAGTTTTCCAGGAGACCACTGGGGCATTTATGAATTTTAAACATTTGTTATGACCAGAACAAACCAATACCTGATTACAGTGTGTCTTACAAGAATTTTCTGTCTCTCTCTTTCTCTCTCTCTCTTCCCTATTTTGATCCCTGAGGTCATAAGGAAATGGGAGCAGATCTAGGCAGAGGAATAGAAAATCTACCAACCAAAACTCCTTTCCTGCTCACAGCATCCAGTTTAAATGATAAGTCATAATTGTTCCATTATTACAATGGATGGATTTATTTTTAAATATTCATATCTCAAATTGAATATTTGCTCATTATTTATGTAATTATTATTGGATTATTTTTAACAAGATATGAGAAGACATTTCATATCTGAAACTAATGGATAACTAATAAAACCTACTTTAAATTTCATCCAGGGCCAGAGAAAAAATGAGTTTCATTGATCACGTTGAAAACAGCATTGAAAGAGAGAAGAATTCTTGCACTATTATTTGAATCTGTTTGTTCACTCCACTTTTCATCTTGCTATTTCTACACATCATTCAAAACACTGATCTTTTGAATTCTTTTGTCAAATTCCTGCGGCTCCATCTACTCTGGAATAGGTGACCTTTCAGGGAGCCCACAGCACTCAGTGACAAATTCTATCCTGACAGTGTCACTCTAAATTACACTTACTCTTTTGTTATAGACATTGAAAACTTGAGAGAAAATATGCTTTAACTTCTGCATGTCCAAGTCCTAGAATATTGCCTAGGCCTGAGACCATACTTGATTAGTGTTGGTTTCATGAATAAAGAAACAAATTAAGTGAACACATATGTGGCGCCTAAGGAAGTTGTGTGCATATTTAATGTAAAGAGCTAATAATAGCTTTATGCTGGCAGAGCTTTGCTTTCTTTTTCTACTATATGAAATACTAAAACCGCATTTTATTTTTTTTAAGATTTTATTTATTTATTTGACAGAGACACAGCAAGAGAGGGAACACAAGCAGGAGGAGTGGGGAGCCCGCTGAGCAGGGATCCTGATGTGGGGCTCGATCCCAGGACCCTGGATCATGACCTGAGCCAAAGGCAGATGACTGGTCACCCAGGTGCCCCTAAAACCACGTTTTAAAATGGCTTATCTTATATTTGCAAAATATAGGTGACAAAAAGTTCTCTAACCAAGTTTTGTTTTAGAGTAGTCATAATTAAATATGTATTGCTTTAATATAATATTTTTCTATTCAGTATCGTTACTTTATTTTATTTATTTTTTATTTATTTATTTATTTATTTATTTATTTATTTATTTAAAGATTTTATTTATTTATTTGACAGAGAGAGACACAGCAAGAGAGGCGACACAAGCAGGGGGAGCGGGAGAGGGAGAAGCAGGCTTCCTGCCAAGCAGGGAGCCCGATGCGGGACTCGATCCCAGGATCCTGGGATCATGACCTGAGCTGAAGGCAGTCGCTTAACCAACTGAACCACCCAGGCGCCCCCAGTATCGTTACTTTATTAATAACATTTTATATACTGTAATAATAATATATGACTGTTTAAATTGTATTTTTTTAAAGAAAAGTTCTGCACAAAATTACTCTTAAGCCAAATTTATTCGTTACTTGTAATTTCTTCCAGAGCAAAATATATGACAGTCAGGCTATGATTTCCATGTAATTCTGTATTCCAGTTAGATAACAACTAAAATCACCCTGCATTTAAAGATAAGCATAGAATATTGAAAGGATGTACCTTAAGGACACACCTTATCTAATTGATCTTAATGAGGTCTTGTTAGAACAACACAAGCTTCAACTCAAATTTCAGGCTTTGACTTGATCTTGGCTTTTCTTAAAGGTGTAGGTGTGTGTGTGTGTGTGTGCGTGTGTGTATGTGTGTGTAGGTAACTTTGGTAAGAAGTTCCTCACCTCTAAGGTGATTTCTGAAAACTTTTACAACCCCATATTCTCTCACCTACCGCTTCCATCAAGTATGTTTCCCATTTCCTGCTGTGGAGCTTCGTCTCTGCTCAGCCCCCATGATCCTTTTGAACTGTTTCTCTTTGAAAATCTCCTCCTATGCATTGGCTTTTTCTCCTTAGTCTTAGTAGTTTATTTCCTTCACTTAACCTTTTCAAATAATTATTCTACTAAAAAATGACTACCTATGGATGAAACAAAATTTCAAGAGTGTTTTGTTTTACTTTATTAAAGGCCACCCTCACCACTCTTTTGAACTAATCCTCTCATTAAAATCATCTTAAGAAATGTTAAAAAAAAATACAGATTTCCTCAATTGTGTGCTTAGAAACCAATCTATTGAGAATGGGGTTGGGCTTGGCAATCACTATTTCTAACAATTTCACACATGATTATCTTGATTGGTCAAGGTTAGAAATCATTTCATTAGATTACATTTAAATTAGCATGTGTTGCAATGTCTTACTATCACATTTAAATGCATAACTAATTAGCATTATTGAGTAGTTCTCCATTTTTCTCAGTATGAGAGCTTACCCTCTGTTGGCAAAATAGATTCCTCTGCAGATTAAACATTATAACAGGGCAAATCAATGTCAAAAAATAAAAGAATGAACAATTCATGGACCATGTAATACCTACTGTACTCTAAAGGTTTTAATATGTCATAAATCTTAAAGTAAATGTTCATTGAGAGAATATTTTCAACTTATATGTTTAAATGAAAGTTTGAAGAGTTTCCTTTACTAGGAATGTCCTTACCTCATATTTCATAATATCATAGACAAGACTATTCTAAATCCAACTAACAAAGCCTAAGTCAGTTAAAAATATCCATAAAACTTAACAGGAGTTGGGTAATGTATTTATATTTAATGAAGCACAAAAGGACTTAATTGAGTCTGAAAATTCTTGTATTTCATGAGTGGTTTATGGAAGTTGAGATATGAGCTGAGTGTGCATGTAAAAAAAAAGTACAGTAAAATTTTAATTGGCACATCCCCACTGAAGCAAAAATTTGCCAATTAAGTGAATGCTGATTGTAGTGATAGAAATTTGATTTTACACTATATTCTTTTTAACATTGGCAACAATATTTATTGGGATTGCTATAAACACAGGGAAATTAGGTGACTGCTTGGGAGGCAAATGTTGAAAAGAGTTAGTTAGCCCCACATACCATTAATATATTTTCTTCTCTAAGTACAAAAAGCTTTCAGATCCTCTTAAGGGCATTCCTAGGATTTGAAAAGCTTTTCTGCTTTTAGGTTATTTTCTGCTAAAATGAATCAGAGAAAGGAAATACCTGTAGTCATTTATCAGTAATTATTTTGCAAGATTGACATTGAAACTATTTGTTTTAAGATTTTATTTATTTGAGAGATAGCAAGAGAGAGAATAGGAGCAGCAGGGAGGGGCAGAGGGAGAGAGAGGAGCAGACTTCCCACTGAACAGGGACCTTGACATGGGGCTTGATCCCAGGATCATGACCTGAGCCTAAGGCTTAACCGAGCTTAACCGACTGAGCCACCCAGGTGCCCTGAAAGAATTTTTTTAAAAGATTTATTTATTTGAGAGAGAGAGAGATAGTGAGGGAGGGGCAGAGTATCTGAAGCAGATTGCACACTAAGTCAGAGCCCATCATGAGGCTCAATCTCATGACCCTGAGATCATGACCTGAGCTGAAATCATGCTCAACCAACTGAGCCACCCAGGCACCCTGACATTGAAACTATTTAACAAAGGGTGGGACCAGTCCAAACTAAAGCTGAGTATTAAAAGCTGTATCTTTTTGTGCCACCTGCACATCAGCTCTTACAAAGACATATACTGGAAATGAGATACCATTTAAACACAGAGGATTCAGGGATACTTAAAGTAGAAAAGAGGCATGCATATGTTCAAAAACATTAAAAAAAATTATTATTTTAATATAGAAACGAAGCCTTACACGTAAAATTACTACATTTGTAAAGAATGTCCAAATGCTATTCCACATATCGAGTCCAAAAAAGGACTTAACTGAGTCTGAAAATTCAAATTTAAAACTTTTAGCCAAGTTCCTTAGAATAAGTCATTATAAAATATTAGATATTTCTGAATTCCTTAAAATGAAATCTATAAAATTGATAAACAGTGATAATATAGAACAGAAAAAAGTGTAACCTCCAAAAAAGCAATCACAAAATGATTTCTGGGCATTTCAGATCAGTAAATTTTATTTAATGATATATGAATCACTTGAGTTATAGCTGCATAAATTAGGGGAATTGAACTAGTGAAAGTGCTTAATAAAGATTTAGTATTTACTGCTTTGTTCAAAATACCACAAGAAATTTACCAAAATTCAATATATGTGAGACAGTACTAGGCACTGTGATGGCAAAGGAAAGTATGATATATTAATGGGTCATATCCTCAAGAAGTTGATAGTTTATTAAGGAAAGTAAGGCATTTGCAGAATATGTTCTGAAGCCTAATATGATGATGACATTGAAGAGAAGCAAAAATAAAATATGATAAAATTTTAAAGATGGGTGTTAGACCTTAGATCTAGAGAACTCAGGAAGCACATTACACACGGTGTTGAAGAGTCCAGACTGTCAACAAACTGGTGGGCAGGGCTGTACAGATGCACATTTGCCTCAGAGAACCACAGAAGTTTTGGTTTCTTATGAAATTAGAAGAAAAATTGACTTTTGTATCAAAGAAAAGATTTCAATATATAATATCAGTATTTATCTTTATGTTAAGGCAGTAATAAAACATAATTTTTAGTATTTTTTTATGGAGAAAAGGTCTTTTTTTTTTTAAGGTTTTATTCATTTATTTGACAGAGAGAGACAGTGAGAGAGGGAACACAAGCAAGGGGAGTGGGAGAGGGAGAAGCAGGCTTTCCGCTGAGCGGAGAGCCCGATGCGGGGCTCCATCCCAGGACTCTGGGATCATGACCTGAGCCGAAGGCAGACGCTTTACGACCGAGCCACCCAGGAGCCCCGGAGGAAAGGTCTTATGAAGACAGAGTGCCTGGGTCCCATGAAAGTCATAATGTGGCCCTGCTGGTGAGATTACAATTCTAGCTCCACCTTTTACTAGTTGTAAAATGTTAACCTCTCCACACTTCAGTTTTCTCATCAGCAAAATAGTGAAAATAATGATACCCCCCTCGTAAGGGTAATATGGGGGGTGAATGAATAAAGTACCTAGAATCGCACCTGGAATATAGCAAGTGCAATACAAATGTTAGCTGTGGTAATGTCATTTTAATCAACTCTGAAGATTGAATGTGGCCAATAGGATAGAAGTCATTAATAAGTTTGGGAAACTGGTAATTTTGACAGTTGAGCAATGGCATTGGTAGTACACAGAGGAACAATGAGATAAATCTGGCATTTGAACATGTAGGACCCTAAACTAATGATTGGCAAGCTGACTATACTATAGACAATATACAGTAAGGCAATAGAGAGCCCCTGGATCATGTGAAAAGCTAATTAGACATAGTAGGTACAAAGATTTGAAATGTTGAAAGGCCAGATTCGAGATGAAAAGGAGAATAATAAAATTGAATAGGAATAATGGAGGAACAGTAGAGAAAGATTAAATCTGAGAAACTGCTTGAAAGATTGACCTCAATGCTAAAAAGGAGAATCAAGTTGAATTTTTTATAGTAACTACCACTTTCTGAAGGAAATTTAGCTTGCTTCCTAATGAAATAAAAGTTGGAGCTTACCAAGAGACATTTGAACATTTTTTTCTAAACTTGGAACCTGTATTTGTCAACTTTATAACTTAATTGGGCTGTGAGGCTGACAAATTGATTTTTCTTGCTCCTAATTTATTTAATTCAGTTTTCACAATTAGGCAAGCAATTAATCAATGGTGGAGTCATTAAGATTCATTGCATTGAAACGGTGCTCTGACAATCATCCCAAATAAGAACTATGCAATTTATTAGAAGGCAGATGTCTTGGAAGATCCTAAGTATACTATACTTAAGATACTTATACTGTAAGTATGTAAGTATGTTGGATATTGTAACTTCACTTAAAATTGTATGAAGAAATTGACCTGAAGACTTTAAGTTTTGCTTTGGTTTTTCTTACGGTCTTAGCTAGAAATAAAGTACTATTTACCTATGAGTTATTAAGTCAACACATGAAACAGAATGTTGATATATAATTAATATTATAAAAACAAGTTGCCTGACCCATTAATAATTTATTTCTTCCCTCTAATATGAAAGAATATAGTTTCTAGACAGTTAAGATGTAAGTTTAGGATAATTAAGCTTCTGGATATGAGAAGTATGAACTCATTTTTACCATATTTTATACACAAACTGTATTTTACACTGGAAAAATCATTGAGATCCATAAAGTCTGAATTTCAATGAGTTCTGCCATATAGATGCTATGTGTAGTTGAGGAAAATTTCATCATGGTGTAGTTTCTGACCTATGAATAATGTTAATTTAAAAAAATGTAACATGAAAATATTTTGTAAATTGTTAACTGATAAAAATTCAAAAAGCTTATTAAAATAATTTGGCCTTGGGGCACCTGGGTGGCTTAGGCGTTAAGTGTCTGCCTTCAGCTCAGGTCCTGATCCCAAGGTCCTGGGATCGAGCCCTGCATCGGGCTCCCTGCTCTGCGGGAAGCCTGCTTCTCCCTCTCCCACTCTCCCTGCTTGTGTTCCTTCTCTCACTGTGTATCTCTCAGTCAAATAAATAAAATCTTTAAAAAAATAATTTGGTTTTATTTAGTATTACTTTGTACCATTAACTATTCTAGACAAAAATAATTCTGTGTACTTTTAAAAATTTATGATCATTTTTAGTGACACATCAGCTTAAAAAACAAATAGATAATAGATAGATAGATGTAATTATAACACTTTTCTACTTGTTTTTGCCTTTGAACCCTCACCAACACTGATGCCCAAAACTTTGAGATAAAGCCCTATTTTCTTCTTCCAATGCATGAATTCTTTCTATCTATGTTTCAGTTAACATACCTCAAGCCTAAAAAATTTAATCATTTTATTCTAAAGGTTGCTCTCTTTGGGTGCCTCGAGTCTCTATAGGTCCATTTCTCTTATTGTTGTTGAGCTTGATCTCTTTCACTGTTGCTGCCCATTTTCCTGGATTGTTCATTTTCATATACTTTGAAGGCACTCCTAAGTCTTCTGTAGTTTTGTCAGTCTTCAGACATTGTACTACGACTAATCTGAAGATATCCCTTAACAGCCACAATTCTGATGATATCCTTTAACAGCCACAATTCATTACTATTAAATTTGAACCTGCTTTATCAAAATATTCAAGGGTTACAAAGAGCTTTGCTCATAAAAGTTATTCAAAAATTCTGAAATATAAATACTTCTCCAAGACTTAAATTGGTTCACACTTATGGCTAAAAAGAAGCTGAACCTAAAGCTTTTCCCTCCCTGTGCTAGCATGATTGTTAAACACATCCTCACTGCTACAATCCAGAATGACTTTCTGTATCTTTCATTACCAGCTTAATGCTTTATTATCTCTGCAAATTTGACCAGGAGGTTGAAACACTGTACATGCTGATAATGATGCTGTAATTCCTCACTGACCTTTGTGCCTTTTGGTACAGAAACTCAGAGATCCTCCAAACAGGGGCAGCAAACACGCTTACTGAGGATATGAAATCCTCTTTGCTACTTCTTAAGTGCCGTGAAATACTACTCTCACTTATGAAAGTCGCTGTTCTTTCTGACACAGATGGAATAACTTTTAGGTTTATCTTCCCTCTCACTTTGAAATTCACCAACATCACTTGTGGAATGTTTTTTTTTTTTTTTTTCTTTTGTCCAGTTTTCTTTAAATTATACAAATACCGTGCTCAAGTTATTTTGATTCATTTGGTCTAGAGTGAACTATTTGTATCTACAAATTTAAAAGCTGAATCATAGCTGACTGATGTACTTCAAATAGTGGGGGACTATTTTCCTAGCGTTGTTAATCAATGAGAAAATCTTGACTGAATGAGACCCCTAACTTCTAGAGTTATTAAGTAGTCAAGCGCTATTGATTTTGGATTCTCTTATTGGGACCAAAGTGGACACACATCCAGCAGATAAGGAGATGATTTGGCAGGTGTATCTATATGTTGTGTTTTGTATAAAGGTCTCTCTGCCTTAGGAACTGGAGGGCATGCCCATGCCCACTGATGTACACTAGTTTAGAGTTGGCATCATAGTTCAACCCTAACTTTAAAAACTCTTTCAATCCTCCCTAAAGTTTACCCTTATGCTTTCTTAGGAAGCTATAAAGAATTTCCACTTTCTACTAAGATGGGCTAACAAGGACCAGATGTTGAGAGACCATTCTCCATAAGTCTCTCACATGGTTATACACATCTAGGCAGTAAAAGGTCCTGTGTTGCAGGGCTGTCTTTTCAAAAATATTTGTAGGAAGGACAGAGACATGTACTCCCTTTCTGATACTTAAGGTGGCATTCTTTTCCCTGAAGACATTCCAAGATGATAAAAATGAGACTCTTTTCTCTTCTATCCAGAGAGATGTGATTCAATTCCAAGATAATAGAGATAACATCCCTATGGTGGGGAGGATGGGTGTGCTTTCAGGCAATTCCTATATAAATTTCTTAACCTTGGCGTTCTGTTTCTATCATATACCTTCACTGCATGTACAGGTGGTATTTGGTCCTTATCAGCCATGGTAATTGGGGTTCCAGAACTCTATGCTATTCTGGCTGCTGGATTTTACTGTGAGTAATCAGTGGTCTTTTGTCACTGACTCAGACATCTCATGTCTGCCAGTACCTGTGAAACTGTGGTAGGTTAACTTCCTACTTTGCAAGAAAGATGAAATCCCAGACTCTTTCCCAGTTCCTTACTTAATAATTCAACACCAATTTACCCTTCTGTTTGAAACAAATAAATAAAAAGGGACAAAATACTTTCACAAAATGGAAAAAAAAAAAAAAAAGTGTGCTTAACTGGACATCAGGCAGTGAAGTCCAGTGTTCTCTGAAGAGGGAGAACAAATTAGGTAAGCCCTATGATTGCTTCATTTTATTGCCTTATAATATTTCCAAGTCATGGTACAGGGGGAAGTAGCCAGATAGAGCCTGCATTAAAATCCCTGTGTTGAGGAGAAAAACATAAGAAAACAGTCTCCAAGGAGACCATGGTAGCTAGATTACCTAAGAAAGAGCTGAACAGAAAGAGAATCCCAGAAATGTACAGACGATTCTTTTCAAGTATTCAGCAGAGCACTGATTAGAGCATGCAGGTAAGTAAACTACCTGAAGCTAGGGGGTGGGGGTAGGAAAGGTACTTCATCTGAAAGGATTAGAGAAAAGTGTCCAGTTCCCACACAGGGTGAGGGTGCTACCTGTTCCCAAGAGGCAGACTGGAAAAAAATCATAATGTTTGAGAAAATGGTACCAGAATCAAGGTATTCCTAACTTTTACTGGGATATAACTGGCCCTAGATCGAGCCTTTCTGTGGATTTTCCCAACGTTTTTTTTTTTTTTTTTTTTTTTTTAAACAGGCCCAAGTGAAGCATACTCTTTCCAAGTAACTCAACTGCATCTTAGAACAAAGATCATTGAGTAGCTTCATGAATATAAACATATTGAGTACACAGCAAAGTAAAATTCTCAATGTCTGACATCCAGTCAAATGTTACTAGGCACATAAAAAGCAAATCCAGGAAAACATAATAAAGAGAATAATCAATCAATTAAAACCAACCCAGAAGTGACAGAGATATTAGAATAGCCCACAAGGATGTTAAAACATTTATTAACTATATTCCAGATGCTAAAAAATAATAAATAGAGGCATGAAAAGTATAAAAAACACCCAATCAAATGCTAGAGATGAAAACTACAATTTCTGAGGTGAAAAACATATGGGTGAGATTAACTGCAAATTAGACATGGCAGAAGAAAAGACTAGTGAACTTGAAGTCACAGCAGTAGAACTATCCAAAATGAAATGGAGAGAAAGAAAAAAAAAAAAAAATGAAGAAAACCTGAACAGAGCTGTAGAGCCACTTTGAGAGGCTTCATACACAAGTAATTGGAGTTCCCAAGGGGAAGAGGAATAGAAAACTCTAAGTAAAAAAGGGGTGCAAATTTTCTAAATTTGTTGCAAACTCTGAAACTACAAGTCCAAAAAGCTCAATTAAACCTAATAAACCCAAGAAGTTTTGAGAGTGTGGGAAGGCCAGAATCTCTCAGTGTTTGTGTTACACAGGCATTTGGGACATGAAACAACCTGGGCTATATTTACTAAACATTAACCATAACTTAGTCATAAAACTGATTTACCACAAAGACAATGTGTGAAGTTCTACAGGCATTATTTTATTTAATTCTGAAGGCAACATTTATAGATCCATATAATACTTTCCATTTCATATATAAGGAATGCGAGGTCATAAAACTTAAGTAATTTGCTCAAAGTTGGATATCCCTTGTCTAGATCCAAACACTAATTCTGGTCTAAAGAAAACATTATAATATTGACCATTTTCATAGCTCCATTTCAGATTTTCTTAAAATAAATTTTGAAAAGTTGTATATCATTAGTAAAAAGATAAAAGTGCTTTCCATAAGCAGATTAAGTAAATGAAATCACCATGATGAGGTATATACAGTATGGAGCGTGATGATAGTGACATTGCTTTACCTTTGATTAGTGTTTTTAAGATGGCATGCTGTGCAACCTTCTTTCCAATAGATTGTATCATTTGATGTTCCTCACAACTCCAGAGTTGAAATAATTAAAACTGAGAGGGGTTAGTGGATTTACTCAGGGTCACCAAATCAGTTTAGTTTGGGAGCTGATATTAGATCTCTAGTCTTCTGATTTGAAATTGGGATTAATTTTTTTTAAAAATGTATTTTAAAATGACTCTGACAAAGATTGAATAAAATTGGTTTCTTAAAGAACACAGCATGACTAAAATAATAAAAGTGAAGCAAGGAGAGTGTTAAAATGTAAAGATCACTTTCAAAGGTGGCTTACAATTGTTGAAAGAGAGTAGGTGAGTCTAATTCCAAAATAATAAAAAGAAAACAACTGAAAAGTAAGCATTTCTCATAAGTAATTTCCAAATCTTGCTGTTTTATCTGTATACACAAATAGCTCTTAAAAAGACATTTTAGGGCAATGAAATATAGAGCTTATTTTAAATATTACCCATTACATTACAACTGGAAAATAAATGTTTTAGTGAACATCATGCTTGACTATGAAATGTGCTAGGATGGACCTTCCAGAAATTATAGCCATACCGTGGCCTTGCCAATCACAATAAGGAAACATTGTGCAATCACAATGTGAGAGAATTGCTGATGGCAGAGTCAATAACCATAAGGGGACATAATTTAAACACCACATGGGAGAATAATTCATGGCAATACCACAACAATATAAAAAATGCTTACAGATATCAACTGGTGTCTATATGTGTCCAAGTAGCTAATTGCATTCTATTTTAGTAGTTATTACGGGCTGCATCATGACCACAGACAAAGCTTGAGCTGTCCAGGTCTGGCAAATATCAACATGACTATCAAGAGTCCCCTTAGAGAATCACTTTTGCTTTGATTTATTTTGCTTGATTTTTCTACCAATTTTCTCTATAGAAGAATATAAAACGTTATGGTTGGGTTTATTATTAAAGAAATAGATACTGTAAATGGGTGGGTGTATGCAGATGTACACACACATATATATGTAGATATCTGATATATATAATGTATATTATACTATCTATTAATCATATTTTATAATTTTATTCCAGTGCTATTATCAATACAATGCCCTCCCTCTCTTATGATTTATGTGTGGGTTTTTTTGGTAACTATGGCACAAAATGCCAGAAAAATGCAATGTGCATATAGGTTTAAAGCATTAAACTCAAATACAGTGAAATGAAATGTATAGCTACAGAATCTTTGTACTTATACGGTCTGGGTTCAAATCCTGTCTTTAGAACACATTAAGTGTTTTATTCATTACACAAAAAAATCGCCAATTAAGTACCCCAAATATGTAAGTACTTGATGAACGTTAGCTTTTTTTTTTAAAGATTTTATTTATTTATTTGAGAGAGAGAATGCACGAGCGGGGGGAGGGGCAGAGGGAGAGAGACAAGCAGATTCCACACTGAGCGGGGACCCCAACTTGGGGCTCCATCCTAGGATCCTGGGATCATGACCTGAGCCAAAGGCAGCCGATTAACAGACTGAGCCACCCAGGTGGCCCTAAATGTTAGCTTTTATATCATTATCACTTTTACAACGCAACAACTGGGTAACATAAGCCCAAGAAAAATTGTCCTTCTGTTGATAGAGCGAGCTAGTTATACCAGTGTGGGTGGTACAGGTTGATAGAAACAGATAAGCATAATCATTTAATTTAATAAAGAATTTCATCATTTTACTTGTTGTTCTATGTTGTATTGAAGAATGTTATTGTTTGGTCTTTTCAAGAGAAACGATTAACCAAGTTATTTTTTTTTTTTTTTAAGATTTTATTTATTTATTTGACAGAGAGATAGAGAGAGAGCACAGATAGAGTGGCAGGCAGAGGGAGAGGCAGGCTCCCCACCGAGCAGGGAGCCCGATGCGGGGCTCGATCCCAGGACCCTGAGATCATGACCTGAGCCGAAGGCAGCCGCTTCGCCGACTGAGCCACCCAGGCGCCCCTTAACCAAGTTATTCTTAAGTATGTGAACTTTAAGATTGATTTAATGAGGAATGGTTATAATAACCAGTAGTTAGAATTCCAGTGGGCCACAGTGATATACAATTGCTTAAGACATAAATTTGTGAAGGTAATACCACCATCCTGATAATTTGCCTACTGATTAAAAGGATAATGTTATGTGTGATTATAAAATTTTCCAGAACTCACTAGGACAAGTGATAAGCTGACAGACCTAGAGCACATGAGTGAAGATCTAATAGTAACTGCGTTCTTCAGCTGCAGCCATAATGTGACAGTAGGCCACTTGTCTCGGTCTATATATTGCCATGCATGTGAGCATATGAGAGCACAGGCTTAAGAAAATGTTGAGAAAGAAAAACCCACCTCAATGCTCACTTTCCCTTCGTCCTCAGTGAAAAAAGAAAAGCAGCTAGCGTCTGCAGATATTTTATCCGACCAATCATTTTGACCCTGAAAAAGAGACTTCTAGATTCTGAAATAACAATAAATAGTATACAGAAAAAAGTTGCACAAGTTGTTCATAACTGATATGTGTAGAGCAAAGTTTGTAAACCTTTTAACTGCTAGGTTTTCCACACCTGTGCAATGGAATGATCCCAAATTATTACTGATTTGCAGCAGCTGCTACCAATCACTACGGCCAGGAGACAAATGTGTTGTCGGGAAGGAAAGCTTCTGCCAAGCTTCCTGTCTAAAAAAAGGTATTAGGTGATTTTTTACAGTTGCCTACACTACTAAATCGGGACTGAAAAATCTGCTTTCTGATTTTCACTATTATAGTTTAGAATATTTTTAATCTTCAGGACTTCCATGAGTGAGGTGCATTCTATGGACTGCTAGCTCTGGAAATGTGCAAGTTTTGGGACTGTACAACTTTGTAATACATTTGTAATCGTTTGTAATAACAAATACATCCACAAGCAGGTTCGTTTTCCCTTCTCCCCTCTCTCCCACAAGCGTATATGATTTAGAGTTCAATTTAAAGTCCAATTTACTTGTTTTTTTATTCAAAACACACAAGTGCTTTAAAATCAGGGGATATAGATGGGTACATGATAAGTAAGAGTAGACGTCGAAACACTGAAGGACTCTTTAATATGGTAGAAAGAACACTTTATACGGTATCGAACCACGTGGGTTCAAGATTTGTCTCTGCTCTTTGACAGCATTTTCAAAACCAAATCACTTAAACTATGCTTCAAGTATACTGTTAACAATTTGAGGAAAATAATACCTATGTTAACTACATTGAGAAATTGTAGGCTCTATGAAACGATAAAGTAGCAGAAAAGAAGATCATTATATTTTTCATCTGGCAAAATTCATAGAAATTTAGATAAATAATTAAACTTTTTTTTTCTTTAAAGATTTTATTTATTTATTTGAGACAGAGAGAATGAGAGACAGAGAGCATGAGAGGGGGGAGGGTCAGAGGGAGAAGCAGACTCCTGCCGAGCAGGGAGCCCGATGCGGGACTCGATCCCGGGACTCCAGGATCATGACCTGAGCCGAAGGCAGTCGCCCAACCAACTGAGCCACCCAGGCGCCCAATAATTAAACTTTTTAAAAGAAAAAAAAATCTTTTACATAATTCCTAAGTCTTTGTTACCTCTTCTTCCCCAATTCATATCCAAATAACCAGGAAGTCATTCTGCTGCCCTTCAAATATATTCAGACTCTGACCACTTCTTATCTCTTGCCACTTATCCTCCCGGATGAATGCAATGCACAGTTTTAAATATGTATTTACAGCCTAGTCTAAGCCACTCTGCTTTTGCACCTACATGACTGCAATGGTCTCCCAAAGGAGCACCCCATTTTAAACCTGTATCCTGCCTAAGATGCATTTTAGATAAAGTAACGAAATGAACTTTTAAAAACCAAGTTATAACTTAGATCCTGTTACTGTCTGCTCAAATCCTTGTAATGTTTAACCATTTACTTGGGGTAAAAGTAAAAGATCTTTTCTTTTTTTAAATTTTATTTATTATGTTATGTTAATCTTTAATTGTCCCCAGGTTACATCTTTGACCTCCTTCTCTTGCTCCCTTTGTTTTCTGCACTCCAGCCCCCAGAGTCTTTTTGCTGTTGTGGTAATACATCAGACTGGATCTTACCTGTGGGTCTCTCTCTTGCTGTTTCCTCTGCCTGGAACATTTTCCCCTCAAATGTCTTAATAAAGAAACCCTCACATCCTTAAAATCTTTGCTCAAATGACACCTTCTCAGGTAAGCCTACCCCAAATTGCTTTTAAAGCCTGCAATTTATCGAACACCCTCATATATAGTTCTTGTATTTTTATTTTGTTAAAGAGAACTTTTCATCTCCTAACATATAACATATTTATATATTTTATTTTTATTATGTGTAATTTATTGCCTACCATGCATGTTAGGCAGTTTCATTAGGGCATAGATCTTAGGCTGTTTTGTTCATTGATGGAGTCCAAGTGATTATTGATGCACTTAACAAATGAAGGAATTAAAAGATAATATTTTTATTTTTAGCATATTATTTTGTTTGATTTTTTGATGAATATTTTTCACAGCTATTTTTATTTAGTTTTGGAGAGTCACAAACACTATCTCAATAAGGTCCAGATTCTTGCCTGTAGAGACTGATGGTGCTTGTAAGAAATGCAGATGTCTAGACCTCATTCAGTCCAACCAATTCTCTGAGAGTTGAAGCTTTGAAATCTACATTTTAACCAATTTTCCAAGTAATACATGGTACATTGAATTTTGAAACTCAAAGAATTAATGTGATAACTTTCAAACAAATGGTTACCTCACCAGAAATACATTTTGAAATACAGCCTGGTATGTAGTATATCATGTGTACAGGATGTTCACCAAAAGAGGTTATATTCTTGGCCATAAAATAAAATTCATGTTTACAAAGAATGAAATCTTTAAAAAGTAAACTGATCATAACATTATGAAATTAGAAATTAATAGTAGGATATCTGGAAATCCTCATATTTTTAGAAATTAAAAAATAGCTTTTAAATAACCCAGAGGCCAAAAAGAAATCACAAGGGCAATTAGAAAAATATTCCAAAATGAATGACAATGAAACCATAACACATTACAATTTGTGAGACAGCTAAATCAATGTCAAGAAAAAAGTTATAGCTTCAAATGCTTATGTTAGAAAAGAAGAAAAGATTAAGTCTAATTATCTAAACTTGAGAAGCTAGATTTTTTTTAGAGTGCAGTTGACCTCAAAATAAACAGAAGAAAGGTTTAAATAAAGATAAAAGCTGAAATGAATGAAATAGAAAACTATCAAAAGAGAAATTAACTGACAAAATTGTTTCTTCATAAATATTACTGAGTTGACCCTAGCAACACTGATAAAAAAAATTAGAGAAAATCCAAATTACCATTAAACAGAATTTAAAAGGATATCACCCAGGTCTCAGGGATGTTAAAAGGATAGTAAGGAAATAATATGAATAGATTTATACCAATCATTTTGGGATCGTACATGAAATGGACATTAAAAACAACACAACTTATCAAAGCAGACACAAGAACAAAAAGAATTTCTAAAAGCTAATATCTAATAAGAAAATTGAATTTTTAATCAAAACTTACTTTTAAAAAAGAACTTCAGGCTCTGGTAGTTAAACCAGTCAATTGTTCAAACATTTAAGGAAAAAAATCAATCTTACACAAATTCCTTTAGAATGCAGAGAGGAAATCATTTCCTAGTCTATCTACAATATCAAAACATGAGAAATTAATTACAGGAAATAAGAAATTACACACCAGTATGCTTCATAAGGCCCCACAAAATAGTTGCAAATCTAATCCAGTAATACAGAAAGAATATAAATACAGTATAAAGTGGTTTGTATCAGGAATGCTAGTTTGATTTAACGTTAGAATACCAATCAATTAATTAACTGAATAAAGATGAAAACTTATGTGATCAACTTTATGGTTGCAAACAAAACATTTGGAAGCAGGGATAGCTGGTTGTTTTTTGTTGTTCTTTTTGTTCTTTTAGGAATTAGAACTACAAAATACACATAAGAACATCCATAATGGTTATAAACAAAGAAATTTAACTGCAAATTTGGCATGGAAGATAAATTATTTAGAGTAATTGAGAAGTGAGTGATAAAACAAGCCATGTGTTCATGTACTGATATACTTCCAAATACAATCATAAGTTTTTCCACAACTCTCACTGAAGTCAAGGAAGGTACTATTTTTAAATTAACATAGATCCAAACATACAAATATAGATATTTAAAAAATAAAACACAATTTTATCTCAAAAATGTTCAATCTCAAAATTTCTATCTCAAAATATCTCACAGATATTTCTTTCTGCATTTATCTCAAAAGCAATTGAATATGTCTCAGAGAACAATGAGCAAATTCATAATGCTGTATACTTTTAAAACCCCTTTCATTAAATTCAGGCATTTGATATATTTCTAGAGACAGTTTAAAATGTTTTCAAGGTAACTTTCAGAAAAAGAAAAAAAGAAAAAGAAAAAAAACTGAAAAGAAACTGCAAATGAATGTGTGTCTTAGAATTTGCTATGAATTTTTTTTTGCTATTATTTCCAATCTACTTATTAAATCCCTGGAAACTGAAAAATGTCATGACTCTTCAGAGAATTAACATAAGAAGTGACAATTTGTAGAAACAATTCCAACATACTTAATGGATGCAATTTTACATATCATGTTTTTCTCTCAAAGTATAGGCTTGCCATTTTTCCTGTCCCAGATTCTCTTCTACGCTTACCTGAAATATATTTTTAAAGGTTCATTAAGAAAATGGAAATGATAAGTCTTTTAAATTTTAAAATCAATGATTATGTGACAAAGTTATATCTTGGGAAAATATTACTTTATATGGCTAAAAGAAAGAGCAGAGAATTTTCAATTCCTATTTGTGAGGAATGATGTAGCATGGGGATTTTGAAACCGTATCTGTGAGGTTCGAGTAAGCATTCTTCTAGAATATATATTCTTTTTTTTAAAAAAGTAGGATTTTTAAATATATTTTATACATTTGGTTTTTTGGTTGTATTTTATTTGAACAAAGAATACCTAATGCCTGTTTTATCATGAGTACATAACACAACCAATCTGTGTCTTGGTTTCTATATCTGGACAAACAGATAATAATATCATTGGGTTGTTGTAATAAAATGTGACTATGCATATAAAATGTTAAACATGTTAATCCACAATAAATGTGAGCTCTGACTGTATTTTCAAATTTGAAAACCTCTTTAATACTGCATTAAAAAACAGTATTACAATCAAGAATTTAGGAAGGAGGTAAAATATCTTTTGGTATTCTGAACTTAAAGATATTTGTGTTTTGGTTGTTAAAA
The DNA here is from genome assembly GCF_011800145.1 of Mirounga leonina. NCBI lineage: Eukaryota > Metazoa > Chordata > Mammalia > Carnivora > Phocidae > Mirounga > Mirounga leonina. The sequence goes on along the minus strand of NW_023270316.1, from coordinate 40,226,026 downwards.
AAAAACACTTCAATTATTCTAAAATTTAAAAAGTTTACTTAATTTGAAAATGTACATATTTAAAAAATAAGTTTTTGACTTTCTCCCAGCTTGAGTATTATTAAAGCAATGAATTATAGCACTCTTAAATGAAAAAAAAAAAAAGAAAGAAAGAAAGAAAGAAAGAAAGAAAGAAAGAAAGAAAGAAAGAAAGAGAAATACAGCATTAGTTAAGTTTACAAGGCAAAACCCGACAAGACAGGTTTTTATTCCTAATTCTTAGAGTCAGTATTACCAAGGAATATAGAGCACTTAATAAATCACAAGAAGTGTAAAATTGATGACTCAAAAAAAGGCTTAAATCCTCAACTCATTTAAAAAATCTGTCGTTAACATGAAAAATGCAAGTAAAGTGGATAGCTTGGAAGTGAAGAAGACCTTGTTGAATTACTTATTGACAAACAGAAGATAACAAAGTACTTGGCTCATATTGAAATGAATGTAAACAAGCAGGGTGCATAACTCGCACTCCAGAGGAAATTAGAAAATCTGCTTACTCTGTTGAGTTGTAGTTTAAAAGCCAAGGAAACTGGGATGATTTATTAAAATGGAACTGGGTGAAGGAGACACGAAACAACAAAAGATTTAAAAAGTGAATATAAAAAAAAAATAAAATAAAAGGTGAAGATAATGATGAGGGACTAATATGGTAATCCCAAGTCAGTTCTTAGGTTTTTTTATTAAAATGGCATAATTTAGCAACCCAATGGTAGCTTCTCCTGATTTTCCTGTAAAATAATAATACAAAATTAGAAGACAAAAACACAATTTCAAAAGCTAGGACTGAGGAAAAATGTTAACAGCAGAGTAACTGAAGCATTAAAATGTACAAGATATGTAAACGAAATTTCCACAACGTTACCCAGGCTTTACTTCATACATGTCAACAAGTCCACTGAAAAATAGGGAAACCCTTATCTCCCTGCTACCTCCTCATTGTCTTTCCTCTGAGAGGCTCAGATCTAGTAACTACCAGCGCTTTTCCCCAACAAATAACAATCAACAGACAATAAATAAATTCAACAAACAAATCAAAACCCAGCAGGAACCACTCAATTCCACAGATATTACATTTGAGTTTGTGAAAAACTTATTTTCTCAACCTTTACTTTTCTCTCATTGTATGAATCTAGTGAAGGAATATTATATTATGGGTGCTCAATTCCACACACTAGGTAGGAATGAATCCTAAAAATCACTGTGTTACAATTCCTCTACCTCAGTGGTTCCAAAACCTGATTGCACATCAAGATCATTTTGTGAACTTTGAAAGAAAAATCAGATGCCCAGCTGATCAGATGCACAACTAAATCAGAATCTTTGGGGTTAAATCATGTATTTCATTGCCTGCCTGCCATCCTTCCTTCCTTCTGTTTTTTTTCTTCCTTTCTTTCTTTTCTAATGTACCAGGGATTCAGACATCCAAGAAAGTTTAAGAGCTACTATTCTATCCCTCCACTGCATAAACATTATGCATGCATGAAACATTCTGGAAGACCTTGTCTTCGATAACCACTTGATGGTTTCTTTCCTATACTCTATTACTCCATAGCAAACCTGATTCAAATGTTAGAATAGGCAGTTAGGTTCTAACAGGATATCTGGAGGTCAGCAATGAGGAAGTCATGGCCAGCTATCAGGAAGGTCAGAGGCCTGGCCTGGCAGCACTCCTCAAGAAGCCGGATCATACCAGACAGGCTCAAGCTGGCAGACGCCATGACTCCTGACCAAGTTAGGAAGAAAAAGCATGAAACCCTGCTCCCTGACCCCAAGTAATGTATATTCTGCCCCCTAGTTAACAACTGCTGATAAAAGATAGAAACCTAAACCCCGGGGATGGGTTGGGTGGGAGAGGGAATGCAACTGTCTTTCCCTCCCTCCCTCTCTCATTCTCTCTCTCTCTTCCTTCCTCCACCCCCCAACCCCACATCTCGAGAATGTACTTTTGCTTTATTAGACTTTCCTGCTTGTGTCACTTGTCCACTGTGCTGCATGTCTGTTCTGAATTTGTTCTAGTGACAAGACCAAGAACCTTCAGGGAGTACTTTGGGTCTGGCTGGGTCGAGGCTCCAGGGCCCAGACACTCCCCAGTTTAATTGGCAACAATTGGATTACTGATAGATATCTAAACACAACTATTCCAAACCAAAAATTATTATCTATCCTGTTCTTCAGCTTCTGGACAATTGTTTTTCCTTTTTCTTTTTTTGCTATTTTGGGAAACGTTACCAACCTTTGCCCATTTTCTTTATTGAGGCATGAATGTTAAAGAATCCTAGCCTCTTCTTAAACTTAAAGAACTCTAGTCATTCTCTGAAAAGTCTATGATAAATCTAGCAACTCTTCAGTCTAATTGGTTTCCTTGTCTGAAGTTCCATACTCCCTCCTGTATCTAAAACCTACAGCAAACAGCTACTAGATGATATTCCTGATATGTCACCTTGAATTTGTCACTTTGCTATATAAAATCTTGCAAAACTCCTCATAATCTTGGGGCACCAGCATGGCTCAGTCAGTTAAGCATCCGACTCCTGATTTTGGCTCAGGTTCATGATTTCGGGATTCTGCTTGGGATTCTCTCTCTCCCTCTGCCCCTCCCTCCTAGGGCTCTCTCTCTCTAAAAATAAAAAAAAAAAATAAAAAGAAATAGAACTCCTCATAATCTTTAGGACAAAATTCAGCCTCTTTGTTTCATAAGACAGGAAATAAAATTCACTGCAGGCTTTCTCCTAATCAACTCTAGAAATTGCAAAAGCAAGAAAGAATTATGGATCAGAGGCATGAACTAAAAAGTTCTGAGAAATATTTAGGGAACCTGAAAGCTGATGTGAACTGCTGTAGGGGTCTATAGACTTTGCTGGGAGCTACAGCCTGGGGCCAGTCTTCTCTAGAAGTTTTAGAGGGAGCATAGGTGGGAGGGAAGCTTTGAAGATCTGATATGACCTCCTCCTCCATTGCTATGGGACAATCACTACCTGTCTCTGCCCCGTGGAGAGCCCAGTGCCCGTGAGGTTATTTTGGGTAACAAAACAACCCTACTGAGGATTTGATGGAATCAGTGTGGGCAGATCATCTGCCTTCTGGGATTCTCTTCTCCAACTTCTCCCTGTTAATACCTCCTGCCTCCTTCAGTGGCTGCTCGATTCCAAATTAAGGGAATTGCCTCTTCCGTAGCTGCCTATTTCTAGTAGTCTAAATCCCTGAGTTAGACTGTATGGTGGACTGACAGCCAGGGGAGTAGTCACAGCAGATGAACTCTTGTCTCTCAATTCTCTTTAGAGACATCTGGAGGATTCAGACACATTGGTCATCCCTGAACTTTACTTTTAAGGGCAATAAAAAATCAGAGGTCGAAAAGACCAGATGCTGGAAAAATAAAACCAATCTAAAAGAAAGAGGACACTGAACAAAATATACCTGATGTAGGAAAGATGTTAGGGTTCAGAGCTGATGACCAAGAAAGAATTCTTGGAATGTCTTTGGTGCAAAAAGATGGTTTTATGAAAGCATGGGGACAGGACCCGAGGGCAGAAAGAGCTGCAATGGGGTCATGAGGAATAAGTCTTTAAGGAATTTTGGAAGCAAGGTTTCCAGGACCTCGAGGGGGCTAGCTATTGTTAAGAAAAAGTCAATTACTACCATCTAGTAAAACCTTAGTCATGAGACCCTACAGATGTATATTGCTGGGTCATATGCTTTGAGGATGATTGCTAACGTAGATCTTGGGGGGTAGAGATAAAGGATACTTCCAAAGGATTTTTTATATGTTAAAGTAGACTGCAAAAGAACCATGATACAGACAGATCAATAATGTAAAATAAATATTACTGATATATTTAAAGAAATAGCTATATTTATAATGCATGAGCAGGAAGTTATTTTTAAAAGTAGTAATGGCACATATTTGCTTTGAGAAATATAATTAAATAAATGCTGCAGTGTATATGATAAATGGCAGAATGAATAGCTGTGCAACAAATTAGTGATTTCAAACTAAGCCATGTATCAAATACTCCTGCTAGAAAAAAGAAAAAAAATGAGTGAGTTGGAAAATTTAAGATAAAAGACTCTTTTCCCTCTGATCTCAATAAAGAATACAAATTCTTCTTTTTTTTTTTAAGATTTTATTTATTTAAGAGAGAGAGATCATGAGAAGGGGGCGGGTCAGAGGGAGAAGCAGATTCCCTGCCAAGCAGGGAGCCTGATGCGGGACTCGATCCCAGGTCTCCAGGATCATGACCTGAGCCGAAGGCAGTCGCTTAACCAACTGAGCCACCCAGGTGCCCCAGAATACAAATTCTTCTTGAACACATAGAGAGCTTTTAAAAAATTGAGCTTTTAAAATATTGAACTTTTATTAAAAGTTCCAAAAGGTGAATGCCACCAGAACACTTTTCTTACTAAAATGCAATCATCTTTGATACTATTAAATAAAATAGAGCTAAATATATTCTTTATATTTGGAATTAAATAACATACTACTAAATAAACTTTAAGTTGTAAAGGAAATTCTAAAATAGGTTGCATAACAGAACTAATGGGCAATGAAAATATTATGATGAAAATTTTGTGAAAAAAATGTGAATACAGTTCTTAGAGGGAATTTTATGGCTTTATGTGCATTTTTTTTTCAGGAAACAAAATAATAAGCAAACAAGCTTAGCATTTAACTCAGGAAATTGGAAAAGGCACAAACAAAAGGCAAACAAGGGGAATAATAAAAGTGCAACAATGAGTGAAATAGAGAATATGAGCAGCACTAAAGAAAAAAAAAGTTTTTAAAGTTTAAAAAAAAATTTTTTTTAAAGATTTTATTTATTTATTTGAGAGAGAGAATGAGAGACAGAGAGCACGAGAGGGCAGAGGGTCAGAGGGAGAAGCAGACCCCCTGCTGAGCAGGGAGTCCGATGCGGGACTCGATCCTGGGACTCCAGGATCATGACCTGAGCTGACGGCAGTCGCTTAACCAACTGAGCCACCCAGTTTTTTTTTTTTAAAAACGCCGTAAAGTTTTTTTTAAAACAGTAAATGAAGGGCACTGACTTTTGGCAAAATGGATCAAAGCAAAAGTGTGAAAAAATAAAAATGAACCAAATAGAGAATTAAAAAGTTTGAGTAAGTGCAGATACAAGGAAAATATAATGTTATTGTGCATTAAAAACAACTATGTGGATGAAAGGAGATATTGTATAATAAACATGCTAAGTGGGTCAAACAAAATTTATTAGATAAGTGTGAAAGAAATTTGAATAATAGTAAAAATACCCTTGCAGGTTTTTATTATTAGTGTGTTCTAACACATTTTTAATGCATAGTCAATTGCCACCTTATTTATTTTGTTTCAGAAGAAAGAAAAAAAAAGTGAAAAAATCAACAGCCTCTTTAGTTATAAAATAAAATACTAAATCTTAAATTAAGTATTAGCAATTATTAAATGTAAGTCTTGATCAAGAAGTTTTTTTCCCTTAGGAAGACAAGGAGAGTTCAACCTCTGAAAGTGATTCAATGTCATATTCCCCACATTAATATTGACAGGTATGATTATCTCAGTTATCAAAAAAAGAATTTGGAAAATTTAGCACCCACCTATTTTTTAGAAAAACAATTAGAAAACTCTGAAAAGTAGGGCAAGCTCTTAACTTGGTTAAATTTATAGACACCCCCAGCCCAAACAACTGAGAACTTTGTATTTAACATTGAGCTTTGTATTTTTTTCCCGGGAATAAAACAAAGATCCTCATATCTACCAACACTGTTAAACCTAGGAATGAAGGTCCTGGCCAATGTTATGAAGAAAGAAAAAGCAAAAAAGTGATGTAAAGAGTAAAGGAAGATAAAACTCATTATTTCCAAATGATCTGACCTTATAGTTAGGAAAACCTTTAAAACCAACCTGTACACTGTAAAAACTAATAAGCCAGGTTAGGAAAGTTTCTGTAATAAGATTTATTTATCAATCTTGTTAGCATCTTTTTGTATAAACAATAAAATAATAAATGATAGTATATAATAAATATTAAGATGCCATTCAAATAACAGTTAAACCAACAAATTCTCTGTAAAGTATATGGAAATGAACTTAATCCTAAAGATACAAGCCTTATGTACAGAATTTGAAAACTTTAATAAAATTTTTGGAGACATTTCATACTCTTGAATGAGAGGACTTAATATTATAAAGATATCAGTTAATCCCTCTTAGTTTTCTGATCCCTGACATTCCATATCTGTCATATAAGCAAAATGTATTGACTCCAACTGTAGGTCTTCAAAAAGATCCTCATGACAGGATCAGCTCAGTTCAAAATCTTTTCATCTAAATCTAAATCTAGTCACCTAAGATATGGAAACCCAGCTTGGATGAGGCACTTGTGTGTTGTCCATTCTGGGGCACAATTCTTTTTAATCTGTGACCTGGTGAAATTAACACAAATTTCTGCTCCCCAAATTTCAACATACAATGGTGTACAGGTGTAAGATAATAGTAGTAGATATTCTGGTTTAAAAAGTGGGTAAATAGCAGGTAAAAGACTTACCAGTCCAAAGCAGTTTTGAAATCCAGTTGAGTAAACTTTAGCTGGAGTTCCTTGATTAGGCTTCAAGGTATCGGAGAGGAAGAAGGCCTTCCTCTGCCCTGTGGTCTTTATAGCTGGACTTAGAATCAAATTGCCATGAGACAGATTAAGAGGAGAAAGTCAAATTTTGGGGCGCCTGGGTGGCTCAGTTGGTTGAGCGACTGCCTTCGGCTCAGGTCATGATCCTGGAGTCCCTGGATCGAGTCCCGCATTGGGCTCCCTGCTCAGCGGGGAGTCTGCTTCTCCCTCTGATCCTCCCCCCTCTCATGTGCTCTCTCTCTCTCTCATTCTCTCTGTCTCAAATAAATAAATAAATAAAAAATCTTAAAAAAAAATAGAAAGTCAAATTTTATAGGCATATGTATGGGGAATCCCCACAGACATGAAATTCCAAAGACAATGAGGCAACAAGAAGCTTGTATGAACTAAGGCAGGGGTAGGGTCTGAGGATACAAAGGGGAGAAAGACCATTAGCAAGAAGGTGAAAGGAGATGCTTGGAAAAACAAAAGTTGCCCTATTATGCTGATGAGTTTTTTAGGTAAAAGGGGATCTCCTTTTCAATGTAAATTTATGCAGAGAGCTTTTCCTGCATCTGCTGGGTTTTGGTTACTTTTAACTTGAAATAACCTTTATGCCAAATTGGCACATTTTGGAGTATCTCGTCCTGCATCCCTCCAAAGGACTGGGAGTAATCCTCCTCTGTGGCTCTTTGCTCTGTCCTCCTGGCTTCTCTCTCCTGCCTCTGTACTGTTGGCTACACCTTCTACATCATCATTCATTACTCATGAATAGTAACAACTGTTTGCAACTGAGTATGGTAGCCCCCCCCCTTTATCTATTGGGTATGTGTTTCAAGACCCCCAGTGGATGCCAGAAACTGCGGAGAGCACTGACCCCTATATTACTATGTTTTTTTTCTATACATACACACCTGTGACAAAGTTTAATTTATAAATTAGACACAGTAAGAGATTAGTAACAATAACTAATACAATAGAACAATTATAACAATATATTGTAATAAAAGTTGTGTGAATGTGGTTCTTCTCTCTCTCTCTCCCAAAATATCTTTATAGGCTGTTCTCACCTTTTTTGCGATGATGTAGATAAAATGCCTGTGTGTTGAAGTGAAGTGAGGGGAATGACCCAAGCCTTAGGGTACTATTGGCCTTCTGACAACACGTCAGAGGGAGGATCCCCTGCTTCCAAACTTCAGGGGACCACAGGTAACGGAAACTGCAGAAAGTGAAACCACAGAAAGCAAGAGGGAGGATGGTGGGGGGAGCGACCGTAGTTTTATCAGCCCGTTTGCTGCCGGTAGATTTGGGGGATCAAACAGCCCCTCCCTTCACCTTGCACTCTCTTTTTTTTAAATTTCAAGCTGGCAGTGTTTCTACTGATAAAAATTTCACAAAATGTTTCCGTTTTTGATTTTGTTTTTTTTAAAAACTTCACCAAGTTTTAATCCATTGAACAAAAGCCACACAAACAAATGTTTTGGGGATACTTTTTTCTTTATCTTGACCTCCTACTGAGATGACTGAGGACGATGACCTTAAGCTTCTTAAAGGTCCTCTGGTTGGATTGAGAAGATCTGTGAAGAACAGCCTTAATCTCTTGAGAGATGCTTTGTGTGACAGTACACACCGACATTAGGATCTTTCTGACTTTTTAGCAAAAGGCTGTACAGTCGACACCTTCATTTACTTTTCTGTGTCATTTAGAGCAGCCAACTTAATTTTAGCACTTTGCCGTATGGATAGACTGAGAATTTTCTAAATCATGACATACTGATTTCCTTTTTGTTTAACAGTTCTTCCTTCTATTTATCTCTATTTTTCTTGTATTTTACTTTGAGCAACAAAAGAAACCGGGCCATCCCTTTAACACTTTATTTGGAAATTTCCTTAGCTTGGTATTCAGATTTACCACTGGCAAGTTCTGCTTCCCACATCAACACAGTAGACAATTTTACTGAGCTTTGTTACCACATAACAAGGATACACCGTCCTCTGGTTTCCAGTCCTTACTATTTTACTTCCTTTTGAGCCTTTGTCAGCTGTGTCCTCCCAGATTTTTACCAACAGTTTATATTCAGAGATATAGACTCTAAGGTGATTTAGTATTTCTTTTTCGTGTCCCTCGTGCCCTTCTGAAACTTCACTGGTAGCACATTTAAAATACATATTCCAACTAACAGTTGGTTCAAGACAACCTAATCTAAGGGGTTTCTTATGCTACTCAAAAAATTTTCAACCCCTACCCACGGGCCAATTCCAAAGCCTTATTTAAACTTGCAAAATCCCCTTTTCCATACAACAGAATCGTGAGAGAGATGTTCCGTCATATTCACAAGTTCTGCCCAACAGATAACATAAAGGTAAGGGACATTTGGGCTCATCTTGGAATTCTGCCTCCTACTACTCCCAAAAGGATAATAAGGAAAACCCACAGTTTTCTACCATACTACTTCATCAAGCTTTGCACTCCAAAGCCTTCTTATAAAGTATTTATATTGTTTTTTTCTTGATTTATGGATGTTAAAAATTAGAGACTCATCTCTCATTTTACGGGAGGCAGTTTTAACTCTCTTATCATTTCCCATATAACCTTATATATATAATATATAAAATATTTATATATATAATTTATATATACAAATATATATACTGCTTATTGCAAATTTAAGTATTTAAAATTTTTTTAAGATTATGTATGTATTTATTTATTTAGAGGAAAGCAACAAGCTGAGGGGAGAGGGAGAGAGAAAAATCTCAAGCAGACTGCACTGAGCACAGAGCCTGATGCGGGGCTTGATCCCATGACCCTGAAATCATGACCTGAGCCAAAATCAAGAGTCAAAGGATCAACTGACTGAGCCATCCTGGCACTCAGCAAATTTAAGTATTTTAATATAATTATATCAACATCTTCCCTACACCAGACTTTTTAAGTGCTTTACTATTTTCTTGCCCTTAATTTCCATTACTATATTTTAATTTTTCTCACAAGCATTTTTATGCATAAGATAATCTGTGAGTAACCATTTTTTCCAGAAGGTTCCTGCTCCAATATAGCTGATCAATTTCTAGGCTTCCTTTGATGCAAAGACCACTTCCTTTCTATATTTTCCTGATGCCTTACTTTTTCTTCCTGGGTTACATGTTTTCACTACTTTGTTTTGCTGGAGCACATTCTAAGAAGGTACAAATGGGAAATAAATATTCCTAGTCTTCACATTTATGAAGATGACTTAATTATATCCTCAAAATCCACTTATAGTTTTTCTAGGTGTAGAAATTTAGGATAAAAATCATGACCCTCAGAAGTGTGGAAGTTTTATTTTGTTGTCTTCTAGTATCTAGTGTTATTATTGCCCAATCTGATGCCATTTGATCCTTGTTTTATTGTAGTTGACCTATTTGTTTCTCTCTGGAAGTTTTTGTGTCCATTTATTATCTCTGGTGTGATATCTTCTGGTCCTTTTTGTTGTTTTTTTATTGTGCCAAGCATTCTATGGAACTGTTAGTCATCTCTGCTATAATACAGATGAAGAAAGTTTTTAGGTGGACCAGGCTTTAATATCAAATAGTTTACATACAAAAAAATCTTAATTGAGCACTTAGTACTGTATTCAAGCACTGGATACTTAAGTGGAGGCAAATGAGTAGTAGGTTCATGAAATAAAAACCTAGAAATTAAAAATGCCTAAAATCTTCCAGTTATAAGGACATCATTTAAGGGTTCACTTATAGGAACAGAATTGAAACAAAAAAAGTTACACCTTAATCCAGATTGCAAAGAAAAATATATTGCATTTAGTAAAGAAGAAATTATAAGTCTTGACGAATTCTTTGAGTTCCTGAAAAAATTAAATGTGTGGAAAAATAGACGAAATTCATAAACATTAGAGAGGTATAATGAAGGGATAAGTGGGGTTGATTTATTCGGAAAGATGAGAAAATCTAAATATACATAGTGTGGCTAAGAATTAGCTAAGGGGATACTAATAAGTGTGCTGAGTTGCAGCTGCACTGATTTAGGAATTGTAAGAAATAAGAGCAATTGCTTGGGTATGTTACAAAGAATTATTATCAGTTTTAATGAAATTGAATACAATATTTATAGAAGACTTAATGTGTGATACAGTATATTTCAGGATTTGTGACCATTAAAGAATTTTAAATGATGATTACTTCATTAATAAAGTGTTAGTATCCATCTCAATTTCTCAAGCTCTTTCGGGTAAACATGATAAAAATGACTCTCATGAAAGCATGCCTTCTATTCCTTCCAACTTTTATTCAGCCAGGAATTTAGAAGGGGAGGTGGTAGGGAGGTGGGGAGGGTAGGGAGTGGGGAGGGTGGGCAGGGAGGGAAGCAGAAGGTTGAGGGTGGAGGGCTTCCTTTTATTTACTCTTCAAAGTGTACCAGTCCTCTTTCTTTATTCAGGCAAAATTTATACCCAGATTTATAGGCATTTTTTAGTCAATCAGAATGCAGTTTCTGGAGGGATGTGACCTAGGTGGTTAAGTTGGTTAAGCGACAGACTTTTAATTTTGGCTCAGTCATGATCTCAGGGTCCTGAGACCCAGCCCCAAGTTGGGCTCTGGACTGAGCATGGAGCCTACTTGGGATTCTCTCTCTCTCTCCCTTTGCCTCTCCCCCTGCTCGCATGTGCTCTCTCTCTCTCTCTCAATTAAATAAATAAATAAGTACATAAATACATAAAAAAAGAATGCAGTTTCTGGAAATCATTGCAGTAGCATAAATATCTACCTTAAAAAGTTAAATGTAGTGGTTCTTAGCAAGCCCATAAAGTCATGAAAATAGCTTAAGCCAATACAACATAAAAATGATGAAATCCATGCAAAATGCAAGTCCCAAAAGACAAAATAACTTTCACTTTCTTGTGTGAACCACTCACAGCACTAACAGTTCTTTATAAGAATTTATTTTATATTCTTTCCATTTTGTGTAACAAATACAGATTAATTGAACAACTGGATACTTGTAAAGTACAGATGGTATCTGGCTCAATTTACAAACTTGAGAAAAAAACTGGATCTCCCTTTAAGACGCAGATGATTCATTGTGCCAGCAAATATGTATTGGATGTCTGTCTACTCTATGCCATGGACTTGTCTGGTCCTTCTAGTGGGGGAGACAGAAAATGATTCTCTGGGCAAGTGAAGAAAGGCTTGTAAATGGCAGAGTTCTGAAGGAAACAAAATAGGATGATGTGAGAGCAGCTTGGGAGAGAAGGGGCTTTAGACTCTAAAGTTTAGAGGGTTTAAGAAAGGGCTCTGAATTTACAAGAAAGAACCTGAATCTTGACCTATTCTCAGTCTTGTTGTCCAATCTCTCAAAAACACAATCCAATGCAGATTTGACTATTATACATCTGTCATGATATATTTTCTGATAGTGTTTAAATTAGTTTATAAACAACTAATAATTTTTCTATAGTTAATAAGGCAATTCTTAATTAAAAGACCTGATGTAAGTTCAAATACTGATATATCTATCGTATCAGACCCATCTTACAGATGAGAAAACTGAGACTTGTTTTAAAATTTTGATTACAGCCATCTAACTAGCATGTGGTTCAGCTGCTGTCTGAACCCACGTCAATCTGTTTATAATGCTCATGTTCTATCCATGGGAGTTCTATTTTATTTTACTTTTCAGCGTAAAATACAGCATTGGATTTTAGTTTGAACTTGGCTATCATTTCCACTGGATTCAGGGGTCCCTTGGGGGGAAAAAATGTCCAAAGACATTATAGGTAATATTTAGGAAGACAGATTTTGAATTCAAAAGTGGCATTTTTTAAGTGATGTTGAAGCATCTATGCCAGTATTTGAATTACAGTCTGAAAATACATCAATACACAGGAAATTGAGTTATAAAATTTATATACATTTTGATTTTTAAAAATGAATCTAGGAGAAGAGAATGAGCTAGGATCAGCTTATAAAAGAGTTTAGAAAACATATGGAAAGGGAGATTTACTGATAGACTTGAAAAGCTTGGGTTAAATCACAGGAAAACAAATCTTCATGAGTTCTGCACTGGACATGTGGAAGCCAAGGAAAAGCATGAGAGCATTGACTTGGAAGATGGGAAATCATGAAAGCCAAAGCAAGTATGTGCCCCAAAAGATGAGATCATCATTAGGGCAAATTTTTATTATCTAAGTACACTTGGGCCAAAGTATTTTACTGCTTTTTGTGTAAGATTAAATCTATTGGAAATAAACCTTCTAATCATTCAGTTTTGTTCTAAAGCTAGAGATAAAAGACAGATGATAGTAAATAGCTATAACTACATATATAATAACTATATGTCATATATGTAATTGCTTTTCTGCCAATTAATTTTACTGATTACATACATGCAACAAGTGATTATTAAATACAAATGTTAATTTACTCTGAGTAAACCATTATTAGCATTTGTGTTAATTGACATTTTGTTAATTGGGACTATGTTAATTTGTATTCAATGTAATGATGATGTCAAATTTAATAGCTTTATTAATTAGTATCTAACAACACTTTTAATAATTTAAGATGCACTTGTCAAAAACACTCATTCTCTGTTTCTAAGAAATGGGTTGGCAAGTTATTTCACAAGGAAAAACTGATTTTTTTCAGAAATGAAATGCTTGAATTTACATAATAATATTTACCCTGTGAGTTGTTCCTTAAAGTACTCCAGATCAACTAAGGGAAAATGTATTTGACAGAAAATATTTATGATGAGGCACCAACCTGATAGTACCAATATGTGGGCCTCACACAACCCATATTTGGATGTGAAAGGAGTATGTGTTCTTCCAGAGCCCATTACATCTTCTATACTATGCTGGAGTTCTGCATAATTGTTTAAACAATGTAAAGTTTGTGATGATGATATAAGGAATTTGGGAAGGACAGAACATATCTTGAAAAATTATAAAATATAAATAGGACTAATGAAAATAAAGATAAATACACAAAATTTGAGGAAATACATTTCAGTGATGTTTGTGTGGAACTTCAAATTAATTTAAAAAATCCTTTAAAAATATTTCTTTTATCCTTTCAATTAATTAATTCCTCTAAGATTTCCTCCTTTCTCTAACTACCCAGTGGAGGAAGGTAGGTTTCTGAAGTTTCTCTTTCTTCATAAATACTTCATCTCATTCTCAAAATTGAGAAACTATTCCCAGTTGTTTTTCTGTTTTCTTAACTCTCCATAGACAAAAATGCTTATCCTGTCTGGAAACTCTTCAGGTGAGGACGTTTTTTTTTACCCAACAATAGGGAAACCTATGAGTTTTCTCTTGTTTTGCATCCTTTCCCATAGAGCCCATTGTCTATCAGTACAAATAAATATATCATATTAAATAAATTATTATAAATAACAATGCTAAAAATAAAATCAGCTAGCATTAACCGAGTATGGCATGTGCCAGCTATATTTATTATTCCTTTCCCCTTGACCTACTTTGGCCAATGGAATGTAAAGCTGCAAAGAATGCCACATCCTAGTAAAAGCTTTTCTGAGGTATGACAAATTTCTGCTTGGGCTTTAGACCTGCTTTTGAGAACATGCCTCAAATAGTGGTCGTTTCTTCAGTTTGGATTCTGGACAGAAAAACCATCTGGAAAAGACCTGAAGCTGACCACAGCCTAAAATCAAGCCCAGTGGAGCCTGGCCAAGATGATCAGATCCAAGTAGAGCAGGGTCCTAGGCATCCTGCAGGTCCATGACAACTGTTTATTATTTTAAGCCACTGAGAGTTGAAGTTGTTTTTTTTACCAGAGTGAGGTTGATTATAATCACCAGATACTGTGTTATCCACATTTCACAGAATTGTCAGAAACTGACAATTAAGGAAGGTAAATAATTTATCAAAATTACAAAGCAATTAAATGCTAAGATTTAAATCCAGAACCTGATTCCTTAGCTTCTTTGATTTATTATCCTCTGATATACAACCAACTGCCTGGTGGAGTCAGAAATCTCCTGATATTCTCCCACAATCTTGGCTTTAACATTTAGGCTGCTGAGTATTTCAAGAGAAAATTAAGAAACTCTTCAGATAGGTCATTTTCTGTATTCGTAGTTTCTAATTTATTTTGTGCCTTCAATTTTGATACTCTTTCTACGTTTCTGTGTTTCTCATTAACTACCATTCCCCACAGAAGTTTCCCTAATTTTTAACAGGTTCTTCCTTAGTTTTCTTATCTCACCAGTATCTCTATATATTTGCAATATTTATCTCATTAACATCTCTTCATTATTTGGTACTATTGAACACTGCTCCCTTAGTATAATTCTGTTCTCAATTGGCTTTCATGAGAGCATTCTAGTTTGATTCCCACAGTTTCCTGAATGTTCAACTCTTCATCAAGTTTTTCCTTTTCATATGAATGTTGCTTTTGATCAAGTCCAGGCTAAGTTGCACTAACAGAGAGGCCCAAATACATTGCCTCAATGAGCTGGAAGTTTGTTTCTTTCCCATAGAATGGTTTAGAGGTTGGTGGTGGTCTAGGGTCGATGGGCAAGTCTTCCCAAGGATATTCAGCTCCTCAGTTTTATCTTCTTATTTTACTATATCCCTTGGATGTTTTTTGTCTGAATTGCTAATCATTATTTCTACATTCCAGCTAGTGGGAAGGAATAAAGAGAGAATGTAAAAGAACAAGCAAATTTCTTTTTAGTGAACTAATGTGTAAATTACACATATAATTTCTACTTACGTTCCATTGGTCATAAGTTAGTCACATGTCTACACCTAGCTGCAAAGGAGATAGAGAAATGTAGTTTTATTATTTTTTATTTATTTATTTATTTAAAGATTTTATTTATTTATTTGACAGAGAGACACAGCGAGAGAGGGAACACAAGCAGGGGGAGTGGGAGAGGGAGAAGCAGGCTTCCCGCTGAGCAGGGAGCCCGATGCGGGGCTCGATCCCAGGACCCTGGGATCATGACCTGAGCCGAAGGCAGACGCTTAATGACTGAGCCACCCAGGTGCCCGAGAAATGTAGTTTTAAATATGAATAGGTAACTGCTTTGTTGAAACGTATTTTTTAAATTTCATTATGTTATGTTAATCACCATACATTGCATCATTAGTTTTTGATGTAGTGTTCCATGATTCATTGTTTTCGTATAGCACCCAGTGTTATAGGCAATACATGCCCTCGTTAATACCCATCACCAGGCTAACCCATCCCCGCAGCCCCCTCCCCTCCAGAACCCTCAATTTGTTTCTCAGAGTCCATAGTCTCTCATGGTTCGTCTCCCCCTCTGAATGTCCCCCCCTTCATATGATCTCATTGATATGAGGAATTCTTAATCTCAGGAAACAAACTGAGGGTTGCTGGAGTGGTAGGGGGTGGGAGGGATGGGGTGGCTGGGTGATAGACATTGGGGAGGGTATGTACTATGGTGAGTGCTGTGAATTGTGTAAGACTGTTGAATCGCAGACCTGTACCTCTGAAACAAATAATACATTATATGTTAAAAAATAGAAGATAGTGGGAAGAAACATATTTTAAAGAAGAAGAGAATGCATATTGCAGGATAGTTGGCAATGTCCACCAGAGCTGGTCTTAAAATTTCACATTTGTCCAGTTATGACCTAACTTCCCATATTTTTCTGAGTGACCTCATCCACATTTATGACTTATATAACTCACATAAAAGAAGTAATATAACATCCTCCACATCTAGTTCTAATCTCTTTTAAGATTTCCATAAATTAATATATAGGGATTTGTTCCTTTCATCATATACAAAACTGAGTTGAGGAATGCTAAAAATAGGGTAAAATCATGGGAGATTTTTAAGCCTCTACTCAAATGATCTCCAAAAACATATACTATTTTTAAAACGTACCCCTTCAGAATACAATAATGTCAACCATATCTGATTCTGAAAAATAAAAAACAAATTGCAAATAATCCAGTTCATATTACAGAAAGAGAATTTTGTGATCAGTTTTGTTTTTTTATTATTTCTTTTTGTGATCAGTTTTAATAAATAATTCATGTTATGCCAGAACCAGAGAATTTAGCTACCTAGTTATGGCAATTTGGGTGAGAAATAATGAGGGTGTGAAATTATCATCACATCAGTGGGGAATTGATAACCACTGAAAAAATCAGGAGTAAACAAGGACAACCTCAAAGATCTTGGTGAGAGATTCAGTCACACTGAGAAGAAAGGGGCCGCAATGCCTCACTGGCTTCTAATTCAGGAAATTGAACAATGTGGCTGGGGCTAATTCGGGGAAGAGGATATATTAATGTTTTACCCTTAGCAGGAGTTCCCTTTGGCCCTGGCTATAACTGTTATTGACTTGACTTAAAAAGAAAAGTCTGATGGGTTACAACAACATTGAATATAAAAATGAAGACGGTAATACCTCACAAGGTAGATAATGGAATACCTCAACTTTCTTTCCAGGAAATATATTTTATAATGTCTTCTTTGAAAACAATATTTTACAGATCTTCCTAAATTTCTTTAAATTGTCATACCCCCCAAAATCCATATTATCCCTGATGGTGGTGAGGATGTGGAATGTTACCATGAGAAAAATAATATTCTGCTTGCTACCACTGATGCCAAATTTAGAATATTTGCCCTTATATACTTTCTCTGTCTTTCCAGTTATATGTCTTTCAAGTATATGATCATCATTGAAGTCCACAGTAAATACATCAGTTAAATATGAAAATAATTTCTTGGGATGCCTGGATGGCTCAGTCAGTTAGGCATTGGACTCTTGGTTTCATCTCAGGTCAAGATCTCATGGGTTGTAAGATCCAGTCCCACATCGGACTCCATGCTCAGTGGGGAGTCTGTTCGAAGATTCTCTCCCTCTTCCTCTCCTCCCACTCACATCCTCTCTCTCTCAACTAAATAAATCTTTTTTGAAAAAGAAAATGACTTCTTATGAATTTATTTATTTTAGATTCTACACATAAATAAGATCTTTTCTTATTTATTTTTTATTATATTATGTTAATCACCATACACTACAACATTAGTTTTTGTTGTAGTGTTCCATTATTCATTGTTTGCGTATAACACCCAGTGCTCCATGCAGTACGTGCCCTCTTTAATACCCATCACCAGGCTAAACCATCCCCCCAGGCCCCTGCCCTCTAGAGCCTTCAGTTTGTTTCTCAGAGTCCATAGTCTCTCATGGTTCATCTCCCCCTCCGATTTCCCCCCCTTCATTTATCCTTTTCTGCTATCTTCTTCCCTTTTTTTTTTTTTTTTTTAACATCTAATGTATTATTTGTTTCAGAGGTACAGGTCTGTGATTCAACAGTCTTACACAATTCATAGCGCTCACCATAGCACATACCCTCCCCAATGTCTATCACCCGGCCACTCCATCCCTCCCACCCCACACAACCCCAGCAACCCTCAGTTTGTTTCCTGAGATTAAGAGTTCCTCATATCAGTGAGGTCATATGATACATGTCTTTCTCTGACTTATTTCACTCAGCATAATACCATCTAGTTACATCCACATCATTGCAAATGGCAAGATTTCCTTCCTTTTGATGGCTGCATAATATTCCATTGTATATATATACCACTTTTTCTTTATCCATTCATTGTCAATGGACATCTTGGCTCTTTCCATAGTTTGGCTACTGTGGACATTGCTGCTATAAACATCGGGGTGCATGTACCCCTTCAGATCACTACATTTCTATCTTTGGGGTAAATACCCAGTAGTGCAATTACTGGGTCATACGATAGCTCTATTTTCAACTTTTTGAGGAACCTCCATACTGTTTGCCAGAGTGACTGCACCAGCTTGCATTCCCACCAACAGTGTAGGAGGGTTCCCCTTTCTCCACATCCTCACCAACATCTGTCATTTCCTGACTTGTTAATTTTAGCCATTCTGACCCGTGTGAGGTGGTATCTCGTTGAGGTTTTGATTTGGATTTCCCTGATGCCGAGTGACGTTGAGCACTTTTTCATGTGTCTGTTGGCCATTAGTATGTCTTCTTTGCAGAAATGTCTGTTCATGTCTTCTGTCCATTTCTTGATTGGATTATTTGTTTTTTGGGTGTTGAGTCTGATAAGTTCTTTATAGATTTTGGATACTAGCTCTTTATCTGATATGTCATTTGAAAATATCTTCTCCTATTCTGTCGGTTGTCTTTTGGTTTTGTTGACTGTTTCTTTTGCTGTGCAAAAGCTTTTTATCTTGATGAAGTCCCAATAGTACATTTTGCCCTTGCTTCCCTTGCCTTTGGCGATGTGTCTAGGAAGAAGTTGCTGCGGCCGAGGTCGAAGAGGTTGCTGCCTGTGTTCTCCTCTAGGATTTTGATGGATTCCTGTCTCACATTTAGGTCTTTAAACCATTTTGAGTCTATTTTTGTGTGTGGTGTAAGGAAATGGTCCCGTTTCATTCTTCTGCATGTGGCTGTCCAATTTTCCCAACACTATTTGTTGAACACACTGTCTTTTTCCATTGGACATTCTTTCCTGCTTTGTCGAAGATTAGTTGACCCTAGAGTTGAGGGTTCATTTCTGGGCTCTCTATTCTGTTCCATTGATCTATGTGTCTGTTTTTGTGCCAGGACCACATGGTCTTGATGATTACAGCTTTGTAATAGAGCTTGAAGTCAGGAATTGTGATGCCACCAGCTTTGCTTTGCTTTTTCAACATCCCTCTGGCTATTTGGGGTCTTTTCTGGTTCCATACAAATTTTAGGATTATTTGTTCCATTTCTTTGAAAAAGGTTGATGGTATTTCGATAGGGATTGCATTAAATGTGTAGATTGCTCTAGGTAGCATTGACATCTTCATAATATTTGTTCATCCAATACATGAGATTGGAACGTTTTTCCATTCTTTATGTCTTCCTCAATTTCTTTCATGAGTATTTTATACTTTTCTGAGTACAGATCCTTTGCCTCTTTGGTTAGATTTATTCCTAGGTATCTTATGGTTTTGGGTGCAATCATAAATGGGATTGACTCCTTAATTTCTCTTTCTTCTGTCTTGTTGTTGGTGTATAGGAATGCCATTGATTTCTGTGCATTGACTTTATATCCTGCCACTTTACTGAATTCCTGTCTGAGTTTTAGCAGTTTTGGGGTGGAGTCTTTTGGGTTTTCCACATAAAATGTCATATCATCTGCAAAGAGTGAGAGTTTGAATTCTTCTTTGCCGATTTGGATGCCTTTTATTTCTTTTTGCTGACTGACTGCTGTGGCTAGGACTTCTATTACTATGTTGAATAGCAGTGGATATAGTGGACATCCCTGCCATGTTCCTGACCTTAGGGGAAAAGCAGTCAGTTTTTCCCTATTGAGAAAGATATTCGCTGTGGGTTTTTCATAGATGACTTTTATGATATTGAGGTATGTACTTCTATGCCTATATTCTGAAGAGTTTTGATCAAGGAAGGATGCTGTACTTTGTCAAGTGCTTTTTCTGCATCTATTGAGAGGATCATATGGTTCTTGTTCTTTCTTTTATTAATGTATTGTATCACATTGATTGATCTGTGGATGTTGAACCAACCTTGCAGCCCAGGAATAAATCCCACTTGGTGGTGGTGAATATCCTTTTAATGTACTGTTGGATCCTATTGGCTAGTATTTTGGTAAGAATTTTTGCATCCATGTTCATCAAGGATATTGGTCTGTAATTCTCCTTTTTGATGGAGTCTTTGTCTGGTTTTGGGATCAAGGTAATTGTGGCTTCATTTAACAAGTTTGGAAGTTTTCCTTCCATTTCTATTTTTTGGAACAGTTTCAGAATAGGTATTAATTCTTCTTTAAATGTTTGGCAGAATTCCCCTGGGAAACCTCTGGCCCTGGGTTCTTGTTTGTTGGGAGATTTTTGATTACTGCTTCAATTTCCTTAGTGGTTATAGGTCTGTTCAGGTTTTCTATTTCTTCCTGGTTCAGTTTTGGTAGTTTATACATCTCTAGGAACGCATCCATTTCTTCCAGATTATCTAATTTGCTGGTATATAGTTGCTCATAATATGTTCTTATAATTGTTTGTATTTCTTTGGTGTTGGTTGTGATCTCTCCTCTTTCATTCACGATTTTATTTATTTGGGTCATTTCTCTTTTCTTTTTGATAAGTCTGGCCAGGGGTTTATCAGTCTTATTAATTCTTTAAAAGAACCACTCTTAGTTTTGTTGATCTATTCTATGGTTCTTTTGGTTTCTATTTCATTGATTTCTGCTCTGGTCTTTATTATTTCTCCTGCTGGGATTAGGCTTTATTTGCTGTTCTTTCTCCAGCTCTTTTAGGTATAGGGTTAGGCTGTGTATTTGAGACCTTTCTTGTTTCTTGAGAAAGGCTTGTATTGCTATATACTTTCCTCTTAGGACTGCCTTTGCTGCATCCCAAAGATTTTGAACAGTTGTGTTTTCATTTTCGTTTGTTTCCATGAACTTTTTTAATTCTTCTTTAATTTCCTGGTTGACCCATTCGTTCTTTAGTAGGATGCTCTTTAGCCTCCAAGTATTTGTGTTCTTTCCAAATTTCCTCTTGTGATTGAGTTCTAGTTTCAAAACATTGTGGTCCGAAAATATGCAAGGAATGATCCCAATCTTTTGGTACCGGTTAAGACCTGATTTGTGACCTAGGATGTGATCTATTCTGGAGAATGTTCCATGGGCACTAGAGAAGAATGTGTATTCTGTTGCTTTGGGATGGAATATTCTGAATATATCTGTGAAGTCAAACTGGTCCAGTGTGTCATTTAAAGTCTCAAAAAAAAAATAAATAAATAAATAAAGTCTTTATTTCCTTGTTGATCTTTTGCTTAGATGATCTGTCCATTTCAGTGAGGGGGGTGTTAAAGTCCCCCACTATTATTGTATTGTTGTCAATGTGTTTCTTAGCATTTGTTATTAATTGGCTTATATAATTGGCTGCTCCCATGTTAGGGGCATAGGTATTTATAATTGTTAGATCTTCTTGTTGGATAGACCCTTTAAATATGAAATAGTGTCCTTCCTCATCTCTTATTATAGTCTTTGGTTTACAATCTATTTGCTTGATATAAGGATTGCCACCCCCACTTCCTTTTGGTGTTCATTAGCATGTTAAATGGTTTTCCATCCCCTCACTCAATCTGGAGGTGTCTTTGGGTCTAAAATGAGTCTCTTGCAGACAGCATATCGATGGGTCTTGTTTTTTTATCCAATCTGATACCCTGTTTCTTTTGATTGGGGCATTTAGCCCATTTACATTCAGGGTAACTATTGAAAGATATGAATTTAGCACCATTGCATTGCCTTTAAGGTGACTGTTACTGTATATTGTTTGTGTTCCTTTCTGGTCCATGTTACCTTTAGGCTCTCTCTTTCCGTAGAGGAGCCCTTTCAATATTTCTTGTAGGGCTGGTTTTGTATTTGCAAATTCCTTTAGTTTTTGTTTGTCCTGGAAGCTTTTTATCTCTCCTTCTATTTTCAGTGACAGCCTAGCTAGATATAGTATTCTTGGCTGCATATTTTTCTCATTTAGTGCTCTGAATATATCATGCCAGTCCTTTCTGGTCTGCCAGGTCTCTGTGGATAGTTCTGTTGCCAAATCTAATGTTTCTACCATTGTAGGTTACAGATCTCTTCTCCTGAGCTGCGTTCCCGATTTTTCTCTTTGTCTCTGAGACTTGTAAGTTTTACTATTAGATGTCAGGGTGTTGACCTATTTTTATTGATTTTGAGAGGGGTTCTCTGTGCTTCCTGGATTTTGATGCCTGTTTCCTTCCCCAAATTAGGGAAGTTCTCTGCTATAATTTGCTCCAATATACCTTCTGCCCCTCTCTTTCTTTCTTCTTCTTCTGGGATTCCATTTATTCTAATGTTGTTTCGTCTTATGGTATTGCTTATCTCTCGAATTCTGCCCTCGTGATCCAGTAGTTGTTTATCTCTCTTTTTCTCAGCTTCTTTATTTTCCATCATTTGGTCTTCTATATCACTAATTCTCTCTTCTGCCTCATTTATAACCTAGCAGGTAGAGCCTCCATTTTTGATTGCACCTCATTAATAGCCTTTTTGATTTTGACTTGGTTAGATTTTAGTTCTTTTATTTCTCCAGAAGAGGTTTCTCTAGTATCTTCCATGCTTTTTTCAAGCCCAGCTAGTATCTTTAAAATCGTCATTCTGAACTCTAGCTCCAAGATATTACTAATATCTGTATTGATTAGGTCCCTGGCAGTCAGTACTGCCTCTTGTTCTTTTTTTTTTTTGAGGTGATTTTTCCCGTCTTGTCATTTTGTCCAGAGGAGAATAGATGAATGAGAGAACAAAATGCTAACAAGGTAACAATGACCCCAGAAAAATATACACTAAACAAATCAGGAGAGACCTGAAACTGGGGGAAAAGAAAGGGAAAGAAAGAAAAAAGAATAAGATAATCAAACAAACAAACAAACAAACAAACCAGAATATGATCAAATATGATCATCTGGTGCATAGATCAGTACACACACTAGATTTTGGGTGTATATTGGTCTGTTAGAGGAAAGTGCCTCCCAAAATTTTAAAGAAAGCAAAACTTATGTATGTTCAAATATAAGGGTAAATACAATCAAGGGATGGAATATGATTGTAAAGGTGAAAATTAGAAAAGATTTTATAAAAGGAATTGATAAGATAAGAAGTTGTTTGAAAAAAGAAAGAAGAGGATTTAAAAATAAAAGGGAGAGAATGTGTTCAGGCAGGAGACTAGAACAAAGCCAAACACTAGAGATTTAGGGTATATTTTGGTGTTAGAAGAAACTATATCCCAAAATTTTAAAGAGAGACGAACTTATATATATATATACCAAAAATAAGGTTAACTACTATGAAGGGATAGAATATGACTCTAAAAATGAAAAATAAAAACGATTTTTTTTAAAAAGGGATTGATAAGATGTTGGTTGAAAATGGGAAAAAGAAAAACTAAAAAAAAAAAAAAAGGAAAAGAAAGTTAAAAAAATTAACTTTGAAAGACTAAAGAATCATGGGGAAAAAAGCCATGAATTCTATGTGCAGTATTCCCCTAGTGCTGGAGTTTTGCCATTCTCATTTATCGGTAAACTTGGTCTTGGCTGGCTGTTCTTGCTGATCTTCCGGGGGAGGGGCCTGTCGCCGTGGTTCTCAAATGTCTTTGCTAGAGGCGGAATTGCCCCGCCCTTGCTGTGTCCTGGCTAAGTAATCTGCTTGGGTTTGCTCTGGAGAGCTTTTGTTCCCTGCAAGCTTTCCGTACAGATTTGGAGGATGAGAGTGAAAATGGCAGCCTCCCAATCTCTGCCCCAGAGGAGCTGAGAACTCGGGGCCCCACTCCTTAGTGCGCCCCCAGAGAAAATCAGTCAATCACTCCCTTCTATCTCTGGCACATTACCCCGTGTGGAGTCTCCAAACCCAGCAGATCCCTATGGTGCACTCCTGTGCCGCTCCTCCCAGGGGAGGAAGGGGAATTTCCCTGGATCTGCTGCTTGTTGGGTTCTTGCTGGAAGAGCAGTGGCCCGACTCTGCCATGCATCACGGTTTGTGGCAACCCCGAGCTGAAAGCCCACTCCTCGGCTCCGTCTCTGCAGCTGGCTTCCCCGTTCCGATACCTGGGAGCTCTGCCGCACTCAGGCACCCCCGGTCTTTCTATGACCCGAGGGTCCTGAGACCACACTGTCCCCACGAGGGTTCCACCCCCCACTTAGCCACTGGAGCGATGTCCCTCAGCAGAGCCAACTTCTAAAAGTTCTGATTTTGTGCTCTGCCGATGGAGGCCCCCACCCCCCGTGGTCTATCTTCCTGAATTGCCTCGGATTCTCTTCTCAGCACGTCCTAACTTCCAGATAGTGGTCGCCTTTCTGTTCAGAGAGTTGCTACTATTCTTTTCTTCAATCTCCTATTGAGTTCATAGGTGTTCAGAATGGTTTGATTCCTATCTAGCTGAATTCCTGGGACCGGATGAAATTTAGGTCTCCTCCTCCTCCACCATCTTGCTCCTCTCCCTAAATAAGATCATCTTTTAAAGTTGCTAAAAGAGTAGATCCTAAAAGTTCTCATTACAAGAAAAAAAATTGTAATTACATATGGTGAAGGATGCTGAGTGGACATATTGTGTTGACCGTCTCACAATATATACATATATTGAATCATTATGTTGTAAATCTGAAACTAATATAATGTTATGTCAATTACAGCTCAATAGTTTCTTAAAAATCTGAAAATGAGATAGATTCCATATATAAAGCCCAATTTTCTTTTTAAAAAATAACTTATTGAGGATTTTGAAGAAAACTTAATGTTTTTGAAGTTGTATTGCTGCTGGGAGCGCTTGTATGCCCAGATAGAACTGTCTCTTTGTCCTCTGTGGTCCCAAGAGACTTGCAAATGTCAAGCCCCATCACCTCCCAGAGCTATGTGATTTATGAGTCAGTCCCTCACTTGACAGTCATAGAATTCAGGGGATAGAAGTGTGGGCAAACTCCTTTCTGGGAGGAGCCAGAGATTTAATTTTATCACCGGGGTGTCCTGGGAAAGAAAAGACTTAAGAAATTTCATGCATCAGGACGCCTGGGTGGCTCAGTCGTTAAGCATCTGCCTTCAGCTCAGGTCATAATCCCAGGATCCTGGGATCGAGCCCCACATTGGGCTCCCTGTTTGGCGGGAAGCTTGCTTCTCCCTCCCCTCACTCCCCCTGCTTGTGTTCCCTCTCTCGCTGTCTCTCTGTCAAATAAATAAATAAAATCTTTAAAAAAAAAAAAAAGGAAATTTCATGTATCTGTTCAAGCTCCTGGAGGATTACTAATTATGTGACCTGTCAGCTCCCAGATACAGGCTGATCAGAAGCCCAGTCCTCAGGCAGCAGTCTGGGAGAGAAGGCAGACAAACCCTTTCCAGGAAGAAACTGGGAGCCTGTGCTTTTGCCTGCTCCCTCTGCACTGAAACTGGGGGAACAGCCATGAGAAATGCTCATACACCTGTTTGGAAAGTGCTTCCTTGTTTGATGCAGTCCTGGGGGACTCACAAATGCAGAGCCCTGTTGGCTTTCAGAGCTAGGTGATTTGGAAGACTACCCATCAGTGGCAGTTGTGGAAGCTGGGGCTCTAGATGTATGGACAAACTTGTTTTAACGAGAAGCTGGAGACTTAGTTTATTGTTGGCACAAACCAGGGGGAAGTGTCCACATGCTCTTTCAGGCTCCCAGGAGGTTCCCAATTAGCTCCCAGTTGCACGCTGATTAGAAGCCTAACCCTTGGGCAGCACCTGGAAAAGTATGCAGCTCAATCTCTTCTGGAGAAACTGGGAGCTGGATATATTTATCTGCTTTGTGTGGAACCTGGGGCAGAGCCAATGAGAAGTGCTTGCTGCCTGGTTTAAAAACTGCCATTTGTTTAATGTGGTCCTGGGGCTTGTCTGTCTGAGCCAGTGATTTGGGAGCCAGTCTCTCAGATGACAGACATAAAAGTTGTGGTGCTAGGTATATGGTCTGAAACCTTCACTCTTCTAGGAGAAAGTGGGAGTTGGGGTTTCCATTTCATTTGGAAGGAGCTGTGCTGGGAGTGTTGTTTGTGGTATGTGAATGCCTCCGCTTTTCCTATCATTTCAATGTGGTTATTTTCTCAGTTGCCTGTTGCCTTCCTTCAGAAGGATTTTTAAAAAAAATTTAGCAGTTTGTGTAGTTTTTCTTAACATTTATTCTGTTTGGTGTTCTCTGAGCTTCCTGGATCTGTGGTTTAGTGTCTGACATTAATTTGGGGAAATTCTCAGTGGATTATTATTATTATTATTATTTTTTTTGAGAGGTAGAGAGAGGGAGAGTACACACACATGAGTGGGGCATGGGGCAGAGGGAGAGGGAGAGAGAGAACCTCAAGCAGCCTCCATGCTCCCCCTGATGTAGGGCTCAATCTCACTACACTGAGATCATGACCTGAGCCGAAATAAAGAGTCAGGCCCTGAACTAACTGAGCCATCTGGGTGCCCCTCAATTTTTGTTTTAAATATTTCTTCTGTTCCTTTATCTCTTTCCTCTTCCTCTGGTATTCCCATTATGCAAATGTTACATATTTTGTATTTGTTCCACAGTCCTTGGATATTCTGTTTTGGTTTCTTTTATCCAGTCTTTGCTCACTTCGTTTTTCAGTTTTGGTGTTTTTTATTGAGATATCCTCAAGCTCAGTTTTTTTTTTTTTTTTTTTTTTAGCCATGTCCAGTCTATTAATGAGGCATTCAAAGGCATTCCTCACTTCTGTGACAGTGGTTTTAATCTATATCATTCTTTTTTGTTCTTCCTTAGGATTTCCATTTCTCTGATTATATTGCCCATCTGTTCCTGCATGTTGTCTACTTTATGTATTATAGTCCTTAGCATATTAACCATATATATTTTAAATTTCTTGTCTGATAATTCCAACATCTCTGTCCTGTCTTGTTGTCTGTCTCTTCTAATTGTTTAATGCCCTTTTCATCCACCTGGAGTTTTTAACTCTCAGACCTGTCCACATGAACCTCCAGCAATTCATCAATTACTGTTCAGATTTTCCTATGCTGGTACTGGTTCCTGTAGTGATTCCTGCTTGTGAGTTTCTGTCCCCGGTAAGCTGGGACTTCCTGTATTTACCTGTTTGTCTCTCTAATCTTGGGGACAGTAGTTTTCCCTGTGTTCTCATCTCTTCTGTGGATCCAAGAAAGGTTGTTGATTTTTTCAGTCAGTGTAACTTTTTACTTGTTTTTCGGACAGAATGGCAACTTCCAGGCTTCTTACATGTGGGACCAGGAACTGGAATCCACCTAAAAACTTGCAAAGTGGGGTGCCTGGTTGGCTCAGTCATTAAGCGTCTGCCTTCGGCTCAGGTCATGATCCCAGGGTCCTGGGATTGAGCCCCATATCAGGCTCCTTGCTCGGCGGGAAGCCTGCTACTCCCTCTCCCACTCCCACTGCTTGTGTTCCTGCTCTCACTATCTCTCTGTCAAATAAATAAATAAAATCTTAAAAAAAAAAAAACTTGCAAAGTTATTAATATGCTATGTAACTTAAAATAAAAGTCTTGTTCCTCAATTTTGTTAATTATTTATCTTGCCATTTTGTTTGATTGGACTTTAGGAAAAATTTTGCACATATTTAATTTCTCAATTAAAAATAATTATAAACATTATTGAAAATCCCAAAATAAAAAATATTGTTGATCATATTTTAGATCAAAATTTAGATTTATCAAAAAAGGAGGAGAAGAAAATATTCAAATTTTCAAATACTGTGCTGGTTAACACTGAGTAACACTAAATAGATAAGTGCCAAAATCTACTTGCTTTTGTGAAGAGACTTAAAGACATCATTGAATGATTAATATTTGACCATTTAGATATGGCTATTATTTATCATTGTTATTTTATTTTATTTTACTAACATATAATGTATTATTTGTTTCAGGGGCACAGGTCTGTGATTTATCATTGTTATTTTAAAAAGATATGTAACATATAGCAGTATAGGACCTATATAGGTATGGTGGGAAATATTGTTTAATTGGTCAGCTTGGGTGATTTTGCTTCTTATTTCTTCCTCCTTCCTGCAAATCAGGAAGACATATGGACTCAAGTAAAATAGTTTCTTAAACTCATAAATCGAATTGGAAAATATTTAATTTATATAATTTTATTCTTAATAAACTGCTTGAAATGTACATGTTGGTATGTCCCCAAGATTTTTATGATTTGTTGGTATTCTAGCAAACTTATTAAAACAAACATTGAGAGAGATAAATGAAAGCAGAAAAGAAATCATGTGGATGTTTCTTTAAAACATCATATTTTATAATTTTTACCTGCCATACATATTGTACCACAATATCATATATATGGTATGTGCATTAGTTTTTAGTTACCAGACACTTCAACTATCAGTCCACTTATTGTAAGGTTGAACGGAGTCAAAATTCCATGCTAGACCTCTATTAGTTTCCCCATGGCTCTCAAAGATCAAGACAAATTTTATATTTTACCTAAAGATTCAATATTAACCTTTATGCCACATAAAACTACAGGCCTGTTGAGTATCTGTGGCTGATAGTCACAGAGGCTAATGATTGGTGAACTGATGCTTTGCAAGTACAGTTTCCTAGGAGTCATAGCATTTTCAGACTAACATTAAAAAGGTAAAATTGCATTTTGTTATGCCTAATGGGAAAAAAAAAAGGATCTTTGTACATTGTGTGGTTGACCTTGCTTCCATGGGGATTCACAAGTATTCCAGTCTGTATTGTGAGGGGAAAAAAAAAGATATAAGTACATTGATTTTTCACAAGCTCTTTAGTATAGGATGTACTATTTTCTGGTTTATGCCATTAAAGTATTTAGTTTATTAGTTTATAATGTACTCAAATAATTCATCTATAATTGAAAATTAATTACTTAATAATATGTCCCATGACTATTACATCTGGATTTTATTCCACATCAAAAAAGGGATTTGGGGAATTATTTTATAGGTTAAAAGTTTATCAAAGTCTGTAAATATTTCTTTCTTAACCTGACAGAATTTTGACCTTCTCTGAAATCCATTTCAGGGTCTCAGCATGACTGTCTATGGAAATTGAATTGTTATTTCTTCCACTTTTTGATTTTCACAACTTTACTGTTAGCATCACTCTCATGGAAGCTATTTTTGATGGGGAAGCTAGCTTTCTGTCTATATTTAATTTTTCCATATTGTATTATAGAAGACTAAGTGATGGGGAAAATTACTTGGAAGGAGAAGAAGAAAAGTTCTAGCTCTACTTCCTGGAATACCAGAGAAAATAAAATAAAGTGAAATAAAATGTTTTAACTTTCCTTGTCAAGCTAAAAATTGCCACACAGTACCTATTTTCGACATTTGGTAAACAGTCTCTAATTTTACAAAAGGAAAAAAAAAAATTATGTGTATGGTATAGTTTGCCCACATGCTATTGGGTATTTACTAAGCGTTTGGATATATCGAATCAAAATAGTTCTTCAGGTGGCACTGGGTGGCTCAGTTGGCTAAGCATCTGCCTTTGGCTCAGGTCATGATCCCCGAGTCCTGGGATCGAGCCCCACATCAGTTTCCCTGCTCAGCGAGGAGCCTGCTTCTCCCTCTCTCTCTGTGCCCCTGCCCCCTGCTCGTGCTCATTCTCTCTCTCTCAAATAAACAAAATCTTTAAAAAAACAAAAACAAAATGGTTCTTCATACATATAAATCTAAAAAATTGTCAAGGATAGTAGACAAATGAACAGCTAATGACAAAATACAGACTGCATTCTTTCCCCTTTTGTTAAAGAGGGCATTGAAGTCAGAGATCCCGGACTCCAAAGCAGTCTCAGCCATGAGACTATGTGGCCTTCAATAGATTTCTTAAGATTTCTGAGGTTCAGTATTCTCATTGCTAAGATGGAGATAATATCTTCCTTTGAAGGCTGCTGACTTAATAAGCTAGCATAGGTAAAGCTCTTAAAAAAGTGGTAGGCATTTGGTAAGCATTAAATTAGTGATGATTAATAGTAACAATCATAAATGATTTCAGCAAAAGTCTGAGTCTCAATCAGAAATTTCCTACAATGTTCTTAGAAATTGTACTAAAACATATAAAATGTGCAGCTAAAAAGAAAATAAAGATATTTGAGAATGTAAATCTTTTTTTTTTTTTTTAAGATTTTATTTATTTATTTGACAGAGAGAGACACAGCGAGAGAGGGAACATAAGCAGGGGGAGTGGGAGAGGGAGAAGCAGGCTTCCCGCTGAGCAGAGAGCCCGATGTGGGGCTTGATCCCAGGACCCTGGGATCCTGACCTGAGCCGAAGGCAGACGCTTAACGACTGAGCCACCCAGCCGCCCCGAGAATGTAAATCTTAAAGATATATCTGTTCGTTTAAAAAAAGCCCTTGACTTTACCTGGTTATTTTACCTTAAGAAAGGTGATGCAAATATAATAGCAAGTTGACAGCTATTGGTCCCAAGGTTTCCTGATATGAATGAATTACTATTTATTCCAGTTTTCACTAAATGATACTATCTAGACAACCTTAAAAAATACTAGTTACAGCTACACTTTTGATTTTGTATACAGTTAAATGTTAGCTCATTTATTTTCTGTGTGTAATAGTAATGAACATGATTAATTCCATTTTATTATGTTAGACTACCTTCTTTGTACTCCTTGCTTTTTATTACTCCTGACAGCGTTGAGGAAAGTGCTATTTCATTAGCAATTTTGCAGATGATAATGGTAATGCACAGAAAGGTTAAGGAAACTGCACAGAGCCGCACAGGCAGAAGGTAACCAGGCCCAAATTTGAACCAAGGCTTTTCTCTGAAGCTCTAGTTCTTAACCTCACACCATATCAGTTGAAGGGCATGAATTAAATTAAAATGAGCCTGTTGTACAGTATTATATTTTATTTAATTTTTTAAACTTTATTTTAGGCTAACAAAATGAAATGTTTCTAGAAAACACAATTGGTTATATTTTAACTGTAATGCTTTTATGTAACATGGACTATAGCTTCTCAAAATTCATTTTAGAAGTTTAATTAATATTTTCTTGAAAAGAAAGATTGATTTTAAATAACAAGGCTTACATTATATCTAAATAATTGAATCCTCTAAACATAATATCTCTATTACTATAATTTTGAAGATATGTTGTGTGGTGGTATAACTTTGTCTTTTTAATGTATTTTTTGTTCACTTGCCAAATCCTCTTTATGAAATTAGAGAGTGGCATGAACCCTGAATGACATTTGGCCAAGATAACATCTAACACTTTGTGCAAATTAGTTACATCAAACCTGCATTACCATTAAATAATTTAATTGCTAATTTATCAATATCCCTGTAATGTAATATCTCTATATTTACATTAGAAATATATGATGGGGCTTGATACGTATGGCTTGACAGTTCTCACACTACCTATCTTAAAATTAATTTATTTTTTGTTTACTTGACCCATTCTTATAAAATGGGAGCAAGGCCTGTGCCATAGAAAGGCACTTGGATAGGTTGATACCAGTGACCTTATGCGAAGTAATTATCTCA
The DNA here is from genome assembly GCF_011800145.1 of Mirounga leonina. NCBI lineage: Eukaryota > Metazoa > Chordata > Mammalia > Carnivora > Phocidae > Mirounga > Mirounga leonina. The sequence goes on along the minus strand of NW_023270316.1, from coordinate 40,194,359 downwards.
AAGTCTGATCTACATTCCTGCCTCTACTAAGTCTTTTTCTATTGACCATAAAGTATCACTGTTTTTGCCTCATTATAATGCTTAACAGTATTCATTATAGTTGCCTGTTTATTACATGTCATCACAGTAGTCACTTACCAGCCCTTATCTCATTTACACTATTGTTTAGCACCAATCAAATATCCACAGCCTATGTTTTTATGGCGTTAAGTATAAATTCCCTTACTATGTATTTGCCTATATAATAAACGTTCATAACAAGCTGTCGTTTCTTCATTCCTTAATAAAACTTACTGAGAGCATAATATGCGTTAACCTTTGTTAAAAGCTCTGGGAAGCTACAGAACAAAATTAAACACTGGTCCTTCCTCCTGAACATCCAGTCATATATACTAGAAACACTGAAGATTGGGATGCCTGGGTGGCTCAGATGGTTAAGCATCTGCCTTCGGCTCGGGTCATGATCCCAGGGTCCTGGGATCGAGCCCCACATCAGGCTCCCTGCTCAGTGGGGAGACTGCTTCTCCCTCTTCCTCTGCCTGCCACTCCTCCTGTTTGTGCTCTCTCTCTCTCTGACAAATAAATAAATAAAATCTTAAAAAAAAAAAAAAAGAAGAGGTGAAGACTAAGCTAAGATTAAAATAGGAGAAATGTTACAAATCAGGTTTCCCAGCTCATTAAAGGTTTCCAACTGTCTGGAGATGCGCTAGGTAGGAAAAGTTTGGCTGTGATGTATATGTTCACTATCTTTGATTTTGATGAAGTTTTCATGCGTGTATGCATATGACAAAACTTATTAAATCGTACCCTTACAAATGCTCATTATACACCTACTATGCAAATTGTCAGTCCTTCAAGTTAATATAACTTGTTTAAGGCAACACAGAACATATAGATAAAAATTGCAAATTAACTACAGTTCAGGAAAGAGAGCACTGTTGGCTGAGATTGTCAGAGACAATTCTGTGAGGATACTGGAAATTGCAATCTCTCCTGAAGGATGGCTTAGGTGCCGAGAGATGAACAGCGTATGTAAACATATGCAGCTGTGGTTCTCAATCTTTAGTGAACATGAAAAACATTTGGGAAGCTTGTTAACAATTCATCTATCTGTGGTGCACATTCAGACAACCCTATTTAAATGTGAGACAGGTCTACGGTTATGCATGAAGAACAAAAGAAAACAAAAATATTTCGATTCGATCCCTGATTATCCTAAGAGAACTGATCCTTGGACCTCAGGCTACAATCAGGGAGGGATTCCCAAGTCCAGCTTGGGTTGAACTAAATATGTAAGGGTCAGAAATGATTCACTTGTGAATTCTTTTTTTTTTTTTTTTAAGATTTTTTTTTATTTATTTGCGAGAGAGAGAATGAGAGACAGAGAGCATGAGAGGGAGGAGGGTCAGAGGGAGAAGCAGACTCCCTGCCGAGCAGGGAGCCCGATGCGGGACTCGATCCCGGGACTCCAGGATCATGACCTGAGCCGAAGGCAGTTGCTTAACCAACTGAGCCACCCAGGTGCCCCTCACTTGTGAATTCTAAGTATCTACATGTATAAAAACTTCAAGGACAGTATAGTGATTGAAGTGTGATTTTGAATTTTAAAATCCATTTTGGCACGAAACAGTATCTATCCGATCTCAAGATTTTCAACTGTAATACTAGATGAGAGTGTCAAAAGTAATTGTTAATTTTAGTTATGGATTACCAGTTAATGTTTTTAAAAGACTTTATTAAATACTTAGCTTTGCTCTTTAAAAGGTTTTTTTTTTTTTTCCTAGAAAAGAAAAAATCTTCCACCTTTCTTGTTCTGTGAACAAGATGCAAATGCTTGGAAAACACGTTTTCTAATCAGATTTTTGTAAAGAGCTGTCCTCCATTGCTCAACTTTACTGGGCAGTTCAAAGTCAATTTGTATTGTAATCCCTTCTAAAGAAAAATAAAGTAGCAATCACATCTGACTTAAGAAAGTAAACAAATGAATTTCATTTTATTTTGGGTTGGCTTTTTTTTTTCCCTCAAAAAATACTGATTTATGTGACTGTCGGGTTTGAATGCATATAACACAACTTTCTCAGATTGAATCCAATTGATTTTCTATAACAATGTCAAGCATTCAGTACATCACAGGAGCAGTAAGACTGTGATAAATAATCCTTTCAAAAAGAAAGTGATTCTTTTCTCCTTAAACACATAGGTAAACATTGTTTTTGCTCTATCTATAGAAGCTAAGGCGTTTCGAGTCTTCAGTTTTAGCATGCCCTTAATCCCTAACCCATTTCTCCCATGAAACATTATTTTCCTTATGACCTTCTTTTCAGCATTGCCTCAGACAATTGTTAGAACCGATTTAAGTCTGAGTTAAGGCCCAAAGATTTGCATTCAAAAGAAGGAAAACAAAATACTGCCATTTCACAGGCTCCTACCAGAGTTGGTTCTGTAGAACTGCCTGTCATTCTGCTCTGCAAGAGTAGGAGATGAACAGTGCCCGTGCAAGTCTGGGGATTCACTCTGATTGTACTTAGCAACGGGGCAGAAGAGTAGCTTTGAAATAGTATTCTCCCTGAAAAAGAAAGCTAACCGATTCCACACCTATACCCCTGCAGTATTCTTAGGAGTTTTGCTTTATTTCAGATATTACTTTGAGTAACAATCTTTCTTTTATTGTTCATACGGACCATTTACTATTACTTGAGTAAAATGGGTAAAGCATTATGATTAGTCTATATGTTGGTTTTAAAAGAGGTCTGTACTAAATGTGCTACTTTTTGCATTAATTTCTTTTTAATTTTCTATGCTGCTTACATATAATTTGCCAGACTAAATTTAAGCTCTGTAGGCACCATTTGTATGGCTTTAAAAGCAATTTTTCAAATGTTTATGAAAAGATAACTTCAGATGAATGTTTTTGAACATTAAAAAATCACTAGAGGGCGCCTGGGTGGCTCAGTCGTTAAGCGTCTGCCTTCGGCTCAGGTCACAGTCCCAGGGTCCTGGAATCGAGTCCCACATCGGGCTCCCTGTTCGGCGGGGAGCCTGCTTCTCCCTCTCCCACTCCCCCTGCTTGTGTTCCTGCTCTCGCTATCTCTCTCTCTGTCAAATAAATAAATAAAATCTTTAAAAAAAAAACACTAGATATTAAATGCTGAAGCTCAACTAGCAGAAGGGAAGCAGATCTGGGTAAGCAAAAGTGAAATACAGAAAGAAAGGATCACTTCATACCCGTATCTTAAGGATTGGTGTGATGTGATACACAGGTTATGTATTACTGTTATAAAGTTGTAAGTACTGTTACCAATAATAATGATTAACACTTTTGAGTGGTTACCACGAGACATGAACTTTCTTAATGCTTTAAAATATTATTTTATCTCACAAGAATCCTATCAAGAAATACCGCTGTTACTCACATTTTACAGATAAGGAAATTGAGAAATAAAGATGCCAGGTCACTTGCCCAAAAAAATAAGGTGGAAATAGGACTTAATCTTGGAGTCTCACTCTCAGGCCACAGCTGTGACCATGAAAAGTGTCTGCTTCCCATGCACACAATTAGATGGATATACATGCAACCAAATTGGCAATGCCTGTTGTTTTACTTAGTTAATATATCTAACACATTATTTTGTTTCCCTTTCTTTCTGTTACCATTTTTTAAAAGATTTATTTATGTATTTTAGACAGAGCACATGCAGGAGTGGGGGGGAGGGGCAGAGGGAGTGGGACAGAGAGAAACCCAAGCAGACTCCTTGTTCAGTACAGAGCCTGATGCGGGGCTCAATCTCACAACCCTGAGATAAGCCCAATGTGGGACTGGATCTCAGGACCCTCAGATCATGACTTGAAGTGAAATCAAGAGTCGGGCACTTAACTGACTGAGCCACCCAGGCGCCCTAATCCATTATTTTAGACTCCCATATGGCAAAGCTATCTCAAAGTTCCTTCATTAGATTTCCTGTCTTTTATTTTATTTTATTTTTTTAAAGATTTTATTTATTTGACAGAGAGAGACACCGCAAGAGAGGGAACACAAGCAGGGGGAGTGGGAGAGGGAGAAGCAGGCTTCCCGCTGAGCAGGGAGCCCGATGCGGGGCTCGATCCCAGGACCCTGGGACCATGACCTGAGCCGAAGGCAGACGCTTAACGACTGAGCCACCCAGGCGCCCCAGTCTTTTATTTTTTATTTATTTTTTATTTTTTTAAAAGATTTTATTTATTTATTTGAGAGAGAGAATGAGATAGAGAGAATATGAGAAGGGGAAGGGTCAGAGGGAGAAGCAGACTCCCTGCTGAGCAGGGAGCTTGATGCGGGACTCGATCCCGGGACTCCAGGATCATGACCTGAGCCGAAAGCAGTCGCTTAACCAACTGGGCCACCCAGGCTCCCCGATTTCCTGTCTTTTAAATCCTTGTTATCACCCATTTGGTTCTCACATCACAATTACTGCCTATCACCTCACTTCTGCTCACCAACTTTCCAAGGCAACTTGTTGATTATAGGATGCTATTTACATGTCTAAGCTAAGCGTGCAGAACCCTCTAAATTCTGACTGCAACCTACACCCTACTTCATACTCTCCCCATACCATGCCTTTACCTCACCGTATTTCTGTATATAACACTAAAGGCAAGTCATTATTAATTGCACGTATGGAGTTTATTTTATTTATTTATTTATTTAGTTTTAAAGATTTTATTTATTTATTTGACAGAGAGAGACACAGCGAGAGAGGGAACACAAGCAGGGGGAGTGGGGGAGGGAGAAGCAGGTTTCCCGTTGAGCAGGGAGCCGGATGCAGGGCTCGATCCCAGGACCCTGGGATCATGACCTGAGCTGAAGGCAGATGCTTAACGACTGAGCCACCCAGGCGCCCTGCACGTATGGAGTTTAAAAGGCAATTTCCCTCATGACGTGGTCTGTCCGTTCTTTTCTTTTCTTTTTTTTTTTTTAAGATTTTTTTATTTATTTATCTGAGAGAGAGAATGGGAGACAGAGAGCATGAGAGGGGGAGGATTAGAGGGAGAAGCAGACTCCCCGCTGAGCAGGGAGTCCGATGCGGGACTCGATCCCGGGACTCCAGGATCATGACCTGAGCCAAAGACAGTCGCTTAACCAACTGAGCCACCCAGGCGCCCTGTCCGTTATTTTCTGATCTTGCCTTCATCCACACTCTTCCTCCCACTTCAAGCATTTCAAGCCTTTCATTGAAATCTGTCTTAACACTATATATTCGTCAACAACTACATGAGGATATCAAAATATAAAAAACTGACCAGATGTTAGCCACTTATCTAGGTCTGCTTTTCTATGCAAATGTCAACTCTGAATTCCAACTAGCAGGTAATGTGTAACGGTTTGGCACCTGTTTCACAATAACTATAAGTATTTCAAATTTTTGTTCTCTGATAAACTTCAGACTCTTATTCTCCTTTCAAAAAATACTTTACATATGAGTCTAGAGAAATTGTTCATATTTGGTAAACATTTGTTATCAATCTATTTTCTTAGAATGGATTGAGTATGAAATAGTAAAGTAGTAAGAATAAGAATAAACAATTAAAATTTTAAATAATTAAGCTAAATTGATCTTTTTCTCAGAAAACAACAAAAGTTACCACAAACCTAGTACGACACTTGTACATGATTTATTTCCAAGTTCTAGAGAAAACAGTGATACTAATGCCTTTGCTAAAGTAAATGACCTGACTGGGGGAAAATACCATTTGAACTTATTTTTATAAGTGTGCTTGTAGTTATTTTCTCTGGATCACACAATCACTCTTTCAAGGCAAAAAAAAAAAATGAATTTTTTTTTCATTCCACTGCTATTATACTTGAAGAAATGAGTGTGATTTTCTATGTGTAAAGTGTACTTAGTAAACATCCTCCTTTCCTGTATTGACTTCTTATACACATCACTTAAATGTAATAAAAGCAGATAGCATTACAGGGCAAAAAATGGGAAGAGTATTTTAGAAATTAAATGCATTTATAATACTTTAATAAGAAAACTGTGACTAATTGCTGATTACAATTTCTATATGATATAAATAACAAGAAGCTGTGTTTCATTTCTTTTTCTTTTCATATATACAGGATGTTTAAGATATGAGATTTATGGAATGAGGGAATTAATGGTCTGGGATTTCATTCATAAATGGGATGGGTTTCAGATAGATCTCCTATTGCCTAAGAAAATAACATAAAAAGCCTGAATATCACTTTTTTTCTATTTTATTTGCATGTGATCAAAGGGTCTATATAATATTGATATTTTAAAATATTTTGAAGACTTTTCCATGGTTAAACGTGTTTCATGAATCCCTAAAAAAAAATGTGTATTCTCTCATTGTTAGAGCCAGAAATCTAAATACTTTCATTAGAATAAGAATGTTAATTATGTGGCTCAAATATGCCATCATATTTTGGTTGTTGTTTATTCTTTTTTGTTCTACAATTATTGAGTGGTATGTGTCCAAGAAGTTCATTATGCCCACAGGCATACTTTCCCCATCCTCTCAACTTTCCTGGATTCTTACGGGGTTTTTTTGGTAGAGTTTCTTGTAGAATGCCATATAATTTTGATTATATTCTATTATACAATGTTTCTTATTTAAAAACTTATCCAAAGTTTAGTCTATTGGTCTCTTGGCTTTAAGCTCCATATTTTTAAAATCTGATGACACAAAATTTTCATTTTGGCTTATGCCCTTTCTTCTATATTTTAGGCTCATATATCCAGTTGCCTTCACGACATTGCAAATGTTAGTAGTCTCATATTATCTCAGAATGAACATGTTAGAAATAAACATTTGATCTTCCCCTCCACCTAAAATCTCAATCATTTTTAAGTACTATAAATGGCAGAATAAAAAAAAAAAAGTATTTCCTGCCTTATTAGGGCGATTGGAGAGCAAGTAATAAAAACTCAAGCTATCTTAGGCTGAAGTGGATAACTCATGTTATAATGTGGCAACTCTTGTTATAAGGTGGTAAAATATTTGGTTAAACAGTTACCAGCTGTACTTTGGAGTGAAGAATGCAACCATCATCTGATACTGTAGCACCAAGAAAAATCATAGGGAACAGTCTATTCTAATTTGTTGGCAGCTTTTTTCAGAGTTTTGCAAGAAAAAGATGGGTTCATACTGAGCTAGCTAGTGTGCAAAGAAGAAAGAAGAAAAGATACCTTTAAAAAGATTGTGCTCTGTGCCTATGGCCAATGATACAAGTTACCTAAAAGCCCAATTAACTTGGAACTTCCAAGAGTTGACAAAGTCAACTCCTACTTCTTTTTCAAATGAAACAACATCAACTTTAAGTGGTGGCTGCAATGAGGCAACTCTAGCAGGATATAAAAAATATAGGTCTAATTTTTTTAAGCAAACCTTTATTACTTTGATAGATGTGTGCCATTCACCCACCTAAAATAAACAGGTTAACCATAATGTCTTTCTACCCATTAAATTACAAGAGAAGACAATGGTCAAAGGCACAGAAGTGTGGTAATAAAAGAAAACTGCTCAAGTTTAAATTTTACATCTCAGTAAGATTGTTTTTGTAAGTAGTTCTCCAAAGAATTGAGAGGAAGCAAAAATATTCTTAAACTCTTGATTTTTAAATCTTCCTTCAACAAGTCTATTGCTAAAGATGTGGTCGTTCAAGGTCTGTATTAGCCTCTTTCCTTTAAATCAGTAAGGCAATCATTAGCTACCTCTCACCCATCTGCACTCCGATTTTGCAGATAAGAAGCTGGATGAATTGCTATGGGGCTAAGACACCATTCGTATTACATATGAAGAAATGACATATTTACAGGTTATTTTGAAATGAGAACAGTACATGAAAGAAAAGGGAAGAACGTTTTCTTATTTGTAAATAACACTTGAAAAGCTCTCTTCTGTTTTTATCTTCATGAAGTTAAAAATGACTTCCTCAAAACCAAGCTACACAAAAGTTGATCAGTAGCTGTCGAAGGCTAAAAGTGTTGGAGCGGGGAATGGAGATTAATAATGCTAATGGGGAAGGAATTTTTTGGGCAGGGGACGAGGAAAATGTTTTCAAGTTGATTGTTATGGTTGTTCTACTTTGTAAACATACTAAAAACACTTTAAATTTTATGCTTTAAATGGATGAACTATATGGTATGTGAATTATATCTTAATAAAACTGTTAAAAAAAAAAAAAGAAACTGTAGATGCAGGAGCTAACCTTCTCTCTCAGAATGTCCATGCACTCTCCACTTTGTTATGCTGCCTCTTCTTTTACTACAGTTGCATGAGGTGGAGCTAGCTGTCTACATATAACAGGGGAATCTTGAGAGGTTGCTGAAGAACTCCTGGTGCAAAGATGCATACACGGGGAAATGATCTGCTGTACAGCAAAGAAGAAAGTAGATGTCATTCCAGGGGAAACTGAGAGCACAGCAAGAGCAAACTTGAACTACTCAAAAATGTTTATGGATTCATAGCTAAAAAGTTCAGGGAGGGACGGAGTTCCTTTCTCAAAAGGAACATGGAATGGAGTTTAGAATATGATATCTTGTTAGCATTTAGTTTGTTTAATTCAAATTAAGCATTTTTTTTTTCCCCCTCTGGGACCTTAGTATTGACGTTTACCATGAGAGCCAATTTATCTGTAGTCCCAAGGATGTTTGCATTTCTCAGGAGAAAAAAATAAAGTCATAAAAATACTTGAGTTTATATTTAACTTCATGTCACAAAATATTTTTTTTAAACCAGCATGTATCTTTCCTGATTAATGGTGAGGTTAAACAAAGTGAACATAAGAGAACTATAATTTGTAGAAATGATGGAACTTTTTCATTTAAAAAAAAGGTTGCTAATAAAAAATGGAAGTGCTTTAAGAAAGTAATAATGATTTGCTAGTGCATTTTCTCCTACCATTTCCAATCCATATAAAGGGCTTTCTATTAAAATTTGGTATTTGAAAGTAATTATTGGGTATACATTTTATTAACTATGTGTAAAAAATCATTATAATTTCTAAGAATCTCAAAATCTAAAAAAAAAATAGTTTTTCGTAGGTACAAGGTATTTAGGGCTTAATGTAATATCAGCTACTTTAAAGCAGTGTAGAATAAAGCATGCCACAGATGACAATTAAGAATCAGCAGGACTCTAGGGCTTTTATGCCATTTTGCGTTTTATGTGTTTACAAAGCTGCAACCTATTGGCATTTAATTCCATATTTACTGTCTCTGGTGTCTCATTGCACAGCAGGATATGGAATGAGCAATAAACATGTTATCATAAGTATTGTACTGAATGAAAATTTAATTAAATCACAACTTTTTAAAAAATGTTTTTCTGTGTCACCCTTGGGTTTGACATCTTCAACTTGTTTATTCATTTTATCAATTTATCCACACTGAATTACAAAAACATGCTGAAATAATTTGACATATATTAAAGTTTCAGGAGAATAAAAGATTCATTTTGAATATATTAGCACATAAGAGAGAGTTATTTAATCTTGCTGACTTGGAAAATTATATAAATATATAATTTAATATGCTAATTGGCCTACTTATAAGCATAGTGAAGTTACATAAAAGAATTCAAAGAAATAGTATAAATGTTTCATTTTAATTTCATTATATACAGGTATATTTTTAGTTCTTTGAAAAAATGATCAAATTATTTCATCTAGGCTCTCGAGAAGAAATTAATTTTTCCATTGGCAATCTGTCATATAATTTATATATTTAGCAATGAATAGTTTACTTACATAACTCATTTTTTACAAGGCAATAAAATGAAGGGAGTTTTCACCTGGACTTTTATGAATGAAATAGTATTATAAAATTATGTTAAGCGCTTTGTTTCTTTATGTACAGGTATAAGGGAAGGAGGGAACAGGTGAAGAGGCAAGATATAGAATTTGCTACCTTCATACTGTTATAAAAACCTCATGACTGTGTTGCACCTTCGTGTTAAAAGTGATAAGAAAATTAGAGAAAAATAGATTAGCCACAGAGGAAAGCCTGATGTTACTTAGAATTTTACTTGATAATAGTAATAATGAAAGGAATGATATGGCAAATCTGAAGAATTTACATCAAAATGAGGAAAATATAAATTAATAACTGATCTGGCCAAGAGAAATTTCAAATATTGAAAACAGTAATTTAGGGAAGCCTGGGGGGCTCAGTTAGTTAAGCATCTGACTCTGCATTTCGGCTCAGGTCATGATCTCAGGGTCATGAGATAGAGCCCTGCATAGGGCTCCCTGCTGGGTGTGGAGCCTGCTTAAGATTCTCTCACCCTCGGGCGCCTGGGTGTCTCAGTTGGTTAAGCAACTGCCTTCGGCTCAGGTCATGATCCTGGAGTCCCGGGATCGAGTCCCGCATCGGGCTCCCTGCTCAGCGAGGAGCCTGCTTCTCCCTCTGACCCTCCCCCCTCTCATGTACTCTCTCTCATTCTCGCTCTCTCAAATAAATAAATAAATCTTAAAAAAAAAAAAAAAAAGATTCTCTCACCCTCGCCCTCTGCCTCTCTAAAAAAAAAAGAAAAGAAAAGAAAAAAGAAAACAGTAGTGTAGATCAAGCCAAGCAAGGGCTCAGTTTCAAGAAATTCAACTAAGGCAAGGAAAGGATATAATAGATAACTGAATCCAGATCAGAGATAATTAATCAACTGAGATAAGGAACTCCACTGAAATCCTAAGTCAGAAAAGATTGGGATTTAGACAAAGATTTTGGATAAGAAACTGAAAGCATAAATAGTAATAGCTTGAGAATGAGCTATAGTTTTAAGGAAACTTGACATATACCCTTACCAAGGTTAGAATTGGTTTCAAATTTGGATAGCACTAAGCATATAAGTGAATGTTTATAGTGAAATATGTAGGAAGAATGGAGGAAGACAATTTTTAAGAGAAGCAAGGAATTACCATTTATATGTCAAGGCTTTCATACATAATCTGTGATTAACTTTTGGGAAGTATAGTTTAGCAAAATATAAACACATAGACTGGAGGCAGGAAATTAGGTTTCTGATTAGTTTTGTGTTCTTGGGCAACATACCAAACATCTCTCGAGTGACTTGAGCTGTAAAATGGACTTATGATTTCCTTATCAGATTTTTGTACTGAGTAAGTCAAGTAATGTATCCAAGTACCTATCACAACATAACAACATAGTAAGCATTTTAAAATACTAATTTCCTTTCATTAACATTATTTTTACCTGTGTTTATATATGCTATGTAAAATGTTAAACAAATATACAAATATAAAGAATTGGTGTCAGATAAAGTTTTCAGAAAATAATGAAATATCAGAAATATTAAAAAAAAAACCTTTAAAAAATGTTTAAAATCATTATCCTGAAATTATAAGTCATTATCCTGAGGATATAAAATGCAAGATATTTACTTATATTTACTTATTTTTCATTTTATATATAAATATGTATTTACTTTTATTGTATATATGTGTGTGTACATATATACATCTTGTATATAAATAATTTTAAAAAATTAAAAAAATAAGTTTGAAGTTATGTCCATGGAATTTAATATGAATGATGTATAATCTGCAGGAAGATGAGATGGTAACATTATTTCATAGCATAATAGTGGTGTCTAAAATCTTGTTCTTCCAGGGCACCTGGGTGGCTCAGTTGGTTAAGCGACTGCCTTCGGCTCAGGTCATGATCCTGGAGTCTCGGGATCGAGTCCTGCATCGGGTTCCCTGCTCAGTGGGGGGTCTGCTTCTCCCTCTGACCCCCCCCCCATGCTCTCTCTATCTCATTCTCTGTCTCAAATAAATAAATAAAATCTTTAAAAAAATACAATAAAATCTTGTTCTTCCGACCTGATGCTAGATTCAGACCCAGGTCTTAGGTCTTTGAGAATTTTGATAGAATCTTACCAAGTGGCAAAAAGATCAGATAATATAAGATTCTTCATAATTTCCTTTAGGATCAATGAAGAAGTCAATGACATGTTAACATCAATTTGTTGTACAGTTTATTTTATGTCGGGAATAGCATGCCCTCTCTCCCTCTCCTTCGCTCTCTCTTCCCCTCATTCTCTTTCCCGTCCCTTTTGGCAAAATAAAAACAGATGCTCCCCCTTGAAGTGGTATTGTTTAAGACCTCTTACAGTTTTTTGAAATTATCTGGATACTATATGAATAAGCATTATGCAGACAGAAGTACGTATCTACCAATTGGGAATGATGAGATGGAACTCTCATTATGGACAGAATGAAAGATTCCCTAATTACATTTCTGCCTCTTCAACTAGTTCATTTTACCATTCTGATTATCAGTACAAATACATACAGGGATAGCAAATTAAGGGTTAATATGAAAGAGTCATGACTGTGTAGAAAAATCTCAAATGCTTTCCATCTTACTAAAGTGGTAATTCCTTCTTTGTAATTAAAGTCATATGCATTTGAACCTTTTTTCAAGCAGTTACTCTGTCATGTATTTAAAGTTTCCTATACTGAATTGGCATATATAAATCTTACAGTCTTGAAGAGCATTATTTTAAAAGAGAAAAGACCTAAATTTAATTTTATTGTTATATACAGGTTGATCTATGAAAAATCAAGACTTTTGACATTTCTCTCTACTATGGGTATGCTGAAAGAGATAAAAGAAATTACATAAGCGGGCACCTGGGTGGCTCAGTTGGTTAAGCGACTGCCTTCAGCTCAGGTCATGATCCCAGGGTCCTGGGATCGAGTCCCGCATCGGGCTCCCTGCTCCGCGGGGAGCCTGCTTCTTCCTCTCCCACTCCCCCTGCTTGTGTTCCCTCTCTCGCTGTCTCTCTCTCTGTCAAATAAATAAATAAAAAAACTTAAAAAAAAAAAAAGAAATTACATAAGCATATAAAAACATAGCCTACCATTGAAAACCTAGTGAATATCCAGGTGATTTCAGTTTCTTTAAACTCTTACCATTTAAGTATGTCTAATTTATAATATGTGATATTCATCATGAAGGATAATAGGCCAAATAAAAGTTAAAGGCATCAAAATATCTGAAATAAAAAGATGGAACACTTAAAAAGCAAGGGTACAGAAATTTGACAGTGTAATTATTTCCTGTCTATACTTCAGTCCTAAGTGGATAGTTGGAACTCAAAAAACATAGACACATGCAGTATTGTGTATCACATGTTCTAACTTTTAGAAGAAGGCTTTCAAACTACTGAGACGGAATGAAAACAAGGTGAACATTTAACTTCACCAGGCATCAAGCATCCTTGTTGATAAGTTGAGATGTGCACATGACCCTGCTACCTAAAGTCAAGTTGAATACACTTATACTAAATAGGTTAGTTATATCATTTTAGCAATTTAAAACTCACACATCTTCCCAACCTTCAGTACTGGAAGCACTTAATATTTTTTAGAATGTTTACTGTCAGCTCTTTATTGATCTAAAAGAAAGCTTCTATTTATTTATTTATTTATTTGTTTGTTTGTTTGTTTGTTTATTTATTTGTATTTATTAAAATATAATTGAAAATAAAATTAGGATGTACTTTCAGTGTAAACATAGTGATTTGATATATATACACACTGTAAAAGGATTCCCATCATTGAGTTAATGAAGACATTTATCGCTTCATCACTGCACATATTTACCTTTTTTTACCTTTTATTTTGTTTTGTTTTTGTAAAAACACAAGTTCTACTCTCCTAGTAAATTTCAGTTATACAATACAGTATTATCAACTTTAGTTACCATATTATGCATTATATCGTCCGAATTTATTAATTCTATAACTGAAAGTTTGTACCCTTATGTCATTTCCCTAGTTTCTCCACTTTCCAGACCCTGGCAACCACCATTCTACCATTCTGTTTCTATGAATTTGACTTTTTTTTTAAGATTCCACAAAGCAATGATATCATGCAGTATTTGTCCCCCTCTGTATGACATATTTCATCTAACATAATGCCCTCCAGTTTCATTCATACTTTTACAAATAACAGGGTTTCCTTCTTTTTTAAGGCCAATTTATTTATGTATCTATCTCCATTTCTGTCTATCACCTACACCTATCTATCACATTTTAATCCATCTATTGATAAATACTTAGGCTGTTTTTACCTTGACTACTATGAATGATGCTGCATTAAACATGGGAGTACAGGTATCTCTTCAAGATAGTGATTTCAGGGGTACCTGGGTGGCTCAATCAGTTAAGCGTCTGCCTTTGGCTTAGGTCATGATCCCAGGGTCCTGGGATCAAGTCCCACATCGGGCTCCTTGCTCACTGGGGAGCCTGCTTCTCTCTCTGCCTGCAGTTGCCCCTGCTTGTGCTTGCTCTCTCTCTCTCTCTCTCTCTCTCTGAGAAATAAAATAAAATAAAAAATTCTTAAAAAAAAAAAAAAGATAGTGATTTTATTCCCTTTGCAGATAGACCCAGAAAGAGGGATTGCTGGATCTTATGGCAGTTCTGTTTTTAATATCTTGAGGAAACTTTGTATTATTTTCTATCGTGGTTGAACCAGTTTATCTTTCTAGCAACAGGTCTCAAAATTTCCCTTTTCTCCACAGTTTTGCCAGCATTTGTTAGCTCTTACCTTTTCAATGATAGATATCCTAACATGTGTGGTGATATCTCATTGTGGTTTTGATTTTCATTCCTCTGATGATTAGTGATGTTGAGTACCTCTTTATGTACCACTTGTACCTTTATGTATCTTCTTTGGAAATATTTCTATTCAAGTCCTTCACCCACTTTTTAATTGAGTTATTGGGGGGTTGTTGTTCTTTAGTTGTATGGGTTCCCTTTATACTTTGAATATTAATCCCTTGCCAGATATATAGTTTGCAAATAGTTTCCCCTATTCCATAGGTTACATTTTCCTTTTGGTGATGGTTTCCTTTGCTGTGCAGAAGCTTTTTAGTTTTGGTGATGGTTTTCTTTGCTGTGCAGAATTCCCACTTGCTATTTTTGCTTTCGTTGTCTTTGCTTTTGGTGTTAAATCCAAAAAAAAAAAAAAAAAAAAAAAAAAATCACAAAACCTATAACAAGACCAATGTGAAGAATCTTACCCCCACGTTTTCTCCCATGAGTTTCACAGTCTCAGGTTTTATATTCAATTCTTTAATCTGTTTTGAGTTGGCTTTTGTGTATGGTGTAAGATAGGGGTCCAGTTCTATACTTTTGCTTGTGGCTATCCAGTTTTCCCAGCACCATTTTTTAGAGAGTTGTTAGAGTTGATACTTTTCTCATTGCATATTTTTGGCTTGAAAGAAAAAAATGGCGTGTGTGTGTGTGTGTGTGTGTTGGGGCAGGGTAAAGTTTTCCCAAAGTTCGGGGGACTATTTAAAAATAATTATGTACATGACTTCTCTATGTAGAGGAAGTCTTGG
Organism: Mirounga leonina; assembly: GCF_011800145.1. NCBI lineage: Eukaryota > Metazoa > Chordata > Mammalia > Carnivora > Phocidae > Mirounga > Mirounga leonina. Next base: position 40,178,988 of record NW_023270316.1, on the reverse strand, counting down.
GAAATACTTCTGTTCCTGACTATAATAGTTGAAACCAAGTTTCACACCTGAAAAAAAATTTATAATAACATATGCTGGAAAATCTTTATAGACTCTTAACACTAGTAGTACCTCAATGTGTCTAATTAAATGAGTTTCAAGAAAAACAATTAATTGACCTCATAAGTGTCAGTTTATTTCTGGAATTTCTGTTCTGTTCCATTGATCTGTGTCTGGTTTTATGCCAATACTATACCGTTTTGATTACCATAGCTTGTAATACAATTGAAATCAAGATGTGTGATGTCTTTTTATTGTTCTTACTCAAGATTGTTTTAGCTATTCAGGGTCTTTTGTGGTTCCCTAAGAATTTTAGGATTATTTTTTTTATTTCTGTGAAGAAAGTCATAATTTTGGTAGGGGTTGCATTGAATCTGTAGATTTCTTTGAGTAGAATGGACATTTTAACAACATTAAGTCCTCCAGTCTAGGAGCATAGAATATCTTTCCATTTATTTCTGTTTTCTTCAGTTTTTTTTTTTTTTTATGAATGTTTTATAGTTTTCAGTGTAGACATCTTTCACTTCTTTGTTTAAATTTTTTCCTAAGTATTGAGTATGATGTTGGCTGTGAGCTTATCAGGTTATGGTCTTTATTATGTTTATGTAGGTTCTTTCTGTACCTAGTTTCTTGAGAGTAAAACTTTTATTTATTATTTATTTTATAATTTACCATTTAAACAACTGTATTTTAAAGTTTATTTTTGGTGATGTTTTACACAAAGCAGATGCATAGCTTTCTGATAAACATAAATTTATTTATAAGTACTACTTTCTTATACTACTTTTCTTATTTTTAACTGTTCAAAAAATATCTTAATTAGTAAAACCCAGTGATGTTTGGCTCACATTAACACTTGAGAGACACATTGTCAAACATCATGTAATGAGTATAATAAATTCATCTCAGCTTTGTCCAAACTAAATTACTTGTTAATAGCATAGGCCATGTTTCTAATCAAAATATGTATTTTTGAGAAAAATAACAAATGTAAACAAGTGTAGGCATTAGTATTATGTTAGGAGGCTCACTAATCAACCTATTATTTGAAATATTATATATTTTATTGGGTTCATATTGTATTTGTACTTGAAAAACACTAATAGTCGGATGCCTGGGTGGCTCAGTTGGTTGAGCGACTGCCTTCGGCTCAGGTCATGATCCTGGAGTCCTGGGATTGAGTCCCGCATCAGGCTCCCTGCTCGGCAGGGAGTCTGCTTCTCCCTCTGACCCTCCTCCCTCTCATGCTCTCTGTCTCTCATTCTCTCTGTCTCAAATAAATAAATAAAATCTTAAAAAAAAAGAAAAAAAAAGAAAAACACTAATAGTAAGTGGACTTAGAAGACCTAAATTAGGAAAACTAAATTAAAAAATTTGTAATGCAGAAAATGTGTTCTTGGCTGTTTCAAATGCATTATTAAAAGATAGTTTTCATGTTATAAAATTAACTTTGCAATTAAACCAATAAACCTCATAAAATTCAAATTTGTCATTTGTTAGGTATGTTGTCACATAACTCTGAATATGGGAATCTTCAGCTTCCCAAAATAGCAACCACAACAATAGCATTTAATATGAATTAAGTATTTGACATACCTTATCTTATTAAATCTCCATAACAAAACTATGAATTTCATGTTATTATATTTTAAAATGAACAGCTGAGCCTTGTAGAAAGTAGATATTTTCTTAAGCTTAAACATTTTGTAAGTAGCAAAATTTCAAATTTAGCACAGATCTGTGCAAACTTAAAGTGCATTTTCTCTAACCCGTACATCAACTGATATAACATTATATGTTGATAGTGACCACAAAAGTATCTATCGTCAATATATACACATCAGTTCAGCTTATGCTTTGCTGGTAAGTGTCAGAATCTTCTGTTGTCCAGGTGTGAAATGGTATTTTTGAAACCTGGACCAGTTACCCTAAGATTGCTATTCTGTTTCTTGAAAACAAAAACACAAAAAAAGACATTATCTAATATCATATTTAAAATGTAACTTGGTGTAATAGTCTCCCTTTTAAAAAGTTTCAGATTGCTATCATGACATTTTTACCATAATGTCCATGGTTTTATTTTTATTTTCTATTTTCTATTCAGAGAAACCATAGTAATTCTCATCTTAGCATGAGATTTGAATTGGGCTGAAATACAACTACTTTCTAAGGACACAGAAATGTCAAAGGCAAACTCAATTATGGTTATTCCTCCTTTTATGGTTATTCCTCCAGCTCTTTTATTTTATTTTATTATTTATTTATTTTTTTTAAGATTTTATTTATTTATTTGAGAGAGAGAGACAGAGCATGAAAGGGGGGAGGATCGGAGGGAGAAGCAGACTCCCTGCCGAGCAGGGAGCCCGATGGGGGACTGGATCCATGGACTCCAGGATCATGACCTGAGCCGAAGGCAGTCGCCCAACCAACTGAGCCACCCAGGCGCCCACCTCCAGCTCTTTTAAAGATGTGACTATGGGGCGCCTGGGTGGCTCAGATGGTTAAGCATCTGCCTTCGGCTCAGGTCATGATCCCAGGGTCCTGGGATCGAGTCCCACATCAGGCTCCCTGCTCCTTGGGAGCCTGCTTCTCCCTCTGCCTCTCTCTCTCTCTCTCTCTCTCTCTCTCTCTGTCTGTCATGAATAAATAAATAAAAAAAAACTTAAAAAAATAAAAATAAAGATGTGACTATGTCTATAATACTTGTGATTTTATCTGTCATTAATTGTACTTTATACTTTATATCCTATGTTTTTGAGGAGTGTGATTACTGCTTAAAATCATCTATCACATTAAGTACAAGGTATAATGTTAAAACATGATTTTTTAAGGACTTGACATGTCATGTCCTCATTCAAATTGACACCTGACAGTTCACATGGTGGAATTTTCCCGAGAAATCTTGTTTTTCTTGTACTATGCAAGCGTGCCCTTCAAAAATTTTTCAAATGACCATATCATGTTGATCACTTTATCTCTAACTTGCATTTATGTAAGAGCTCTATACGCACGGTGAATTTGGAGTTGAAAATAATATTTCAAATCAAGTCTACAGGGGCAGAATGCAGCGGTGCACCAATCTGTATGGCCATTTTGATTCTATCAAAAATATCTCATATTAGTTTTTCACAGCCAATCTCACTGCTAATTTATATTGACCTCAAAATCTATTAAAATCCTTTGATAATTTTTATGTAAGCTCCTGTTAAGTCAGATCCCCACTCTTACTTGTGTTGTCAATTCTTCTGGACACAGATTTTTCCAATACTGCTTAAATAAATTCCATTTTTTCTTCAAGGTTCACTTCAAGGTTTTCTTCAAGCAGGTCCATAGTTAATTAGTTTTTTTTTTTTGAAAGATTTTATTTATTTATTTGACAGAGAGAGGCACAGTGAGAGAGGGAACACAAGCAGGGGGAGCGGGAGAGGGAGAAGCAGGCTTTCCGCCCAGCAGGGAGCCCGATGTGGGGCTCGATTCCAGGATCCTGGGATCCTGACCTGAGCCGAAGGCAGACGCTTAACGACTGAGCCACCCAGGCGCCCCAGTTAATTAGTTTTTAATCAGTGTTGGGCACATTCCAACTACACAGGCAATCTCCAAAATATAAAACATTCCATAACTGGCAAAACAACAACAAAAAGTATCATTGACTCTTTGATATAGGTTGAGAAGTTTTAATACCCAATCTTTTCTCCCATGTTTAAGGCAACACACAGTTCTGCTTTTAGATTATTTTCTACTTTTTTTCCTATGAATCATCATCATGACTAAGGTGAATATTCTCCAGTCAATACACTCCTGAAACACCTGTCTCTTACTTATTTCCGCCTTATTTAGCAATATTGTGCCTAGTTCATCCTTTTGCACCTCATACGTTAACTATCAAGAAATCTTTCTCTATTTTCAAATTTTTATTTAAGCAAACTTTATTCTTTCGTGAAATACCTCTTCTATCTATAATCTCAATATTCTTGCTCTATCTGCAATTTTCTGGTATTACTAAGCCAAAAATAGGGGCATTTTCTCATTCTCAAGTGCTACATTCTCACTTTTCTAACACCTTATTTAACAATCTGTCCTCACTCCAAATTTATACTATTTCTTATCATTTATAAACTTCTAAGAGACACCATTCCCTACATTCTTCAAGGATTTCCACTGTCAGTAAAAATTGCTCATGACCCTGACTTCTCTCTACACAGTCCTCTGTCACTAGTTCATAAAAATTGAATACACAGATGGACGTCCGAAAGCAACCTTGGACATGGTGACAACTCTTCATGTGCAGCCTCATCCCTGATCAGCCCCCTTTCTTTAATCTGTTGCTGCTCCCACATTTTCTTTGTCATGATTTTGTTCCCTAATTTGATGACTATTTTCTCTCTCAGTTATCTCTTTTCTAAACATTCTTCCTGACTAAAATATACTCCAGATATATTAAATAACCTTTCCATTGATTAAATTTACTAATTTGAGCATTTTGATAATTATACTTACTTTGCCAATTCCAAATTTCGTATAAGCTTAAAAATCTATTTTCTCTTCTACTTTTTTTTAGGTTATTAAGCATTGAAAGAAAAGGTCACCTTGCAATGATGGATTATATTAAAAACAAACACCAAAAAAAAAAAAAAAGCCCTCTAATTCATTCTCAGTATTTCTCTTAGGATTTGATTAATCACTTTATTCAAATCAAGTTAATTTTATTCTTCTAATCAGAGAAAGAATTCCAAACATTTACCACCTTTTCAGAAAGGAGTGGGGTGAGGTTTCCAGGTAAAATGAAGGACTTCCAGTTAATTCTGAATCCAGATTAACAACAAATATTTTTTCAGTATAAGCACATCCCATATACTGCCCAGGCATATTCATACTAAAAAATGATGTATATTCATATGTGTGTGTGTCTGTATGTATATTTGCTCTTCACATGAACTCCAATTTAACTATGGGTCTTGTATTTTTATTTCCTATACTGCAAACCTAGGGTGAGAGAACTCCAACTCTTGTCTTAACATCTCAGAAAATGAGCTCATTTTCTACTCTATTATGAAGATCTAAAGGCCATTTTAATATATTTATGTCCTTGATTTTTCCTTCAAATATACTCTAGAAGGCACAGTTTTCTCTTTCTGCTGGGAATAACTACCTTCCCCCATATTTACATGCTTTTTGGATCTTTGCATGGCATCTGCTACTTAGCCTATTTTGAATTTTGTTCACACTCTGTATGTATACATATATACTGCTTATATATGTGTATGTGTGCATGTAATACATGTGTGTTTGTGAATATGTATCTGAGAGAGAATATAATATAATAATATAATACTCATCTTCTTCACTACCTCACACTGAAAGTATGTGCCTCTCTCTATTACTTTTATCATCTTATCTTTTAAAAATAACACATTTTCCTCACTGATTTCACTACCTCACAGTACATTCATCCCTTGTTATATTAGATTTTTCTTCTTCTTAATTACGTGTGAAGTTTTTCTCTCAAATTTCACCTTAGGATGTTGAAATTGAGTGGTCTCCTTCAAGCTGTATTTAGCTCCTCTTTCCATGAAGCTTTATGTTGGTCATTTTTTTCTTTCAGATGTTTCTCTTTGCTTTCTATTATTTTCCTCTTCGTTTTTTTTTTTTCTATCAGCCCATAATCCCACCTTTTCTATATTTTTAGCTGATATATTGCCACCTTTTAAAAAAATATTCTAAATTCCTCAGTTTTCTGTCTTTGGGCTTCTCTTCTTTGCCCTCTCTAGTCTTTCCCATTGTAATTCATTCACTTCTAGGGTTTCCTATTCCACTTCTTTGTGGATTCTTTACACAATTCTGTCAGTAGTTGCTTAAAGACCCTGATTATATGGAAACCATTACAGGATAGAATTGCTGGTGGCATTAGTGCTGAATAAATTTTGTCTGATCCATTTTGGACTATGAGCTGCATAAAGTAGAACTGGATCATGGGTCCAAACTATGCTTTATATGCAAACAGGACCTTGACACTGTTAATAGGTTACAATGCTAATCCTCTAGAAAGCTTATATATCTCAGTACCCTATAACCGTTCATAAGAATCACCGCAAAGTCTCCTCTTCCTGCCCTCTCCCTGCCTAGTAACTGCAGTTATGCACTTTTTTTTTTTTCCAGGAAAACTGTACCCAGGAAAACATGACATAGATTGTGGTTGTTTGTAAAATTAACGAAGCATGATTCCATCACGTTATTCTTGAAAAATACTATGGTGATGCACCAACTAGCACCTGGCCAAAAAATGTCATGGAAAGCAGAAAACCTTCTGTTAACTTCTCAGCTTTAGAAAGACTTTACAAAGAGTAAGATAAATATTTCATTCTGGGGCTGTGGGTGAAATTTTAAACTTTAAAAATAAAGGCTTATCAAAAGAATTTAATAATTTTAGTAAAAATAAATGATCATTATTAGGTGTGGTATTAAAATAATATAACAATGGATTAGAATTGAGATGACAGAAGGACATCAACTCAATTGTTCAGGCATTGGATGGAATGTTTTTTAAATTTAGTTTTGTCTGGTAGAGTTTCAAAAATAAAAATATTTGTAAATTTAGTTAAACACAAGGACAATAAAACTATGATGACTTTCTTTTAAAATAGAACAAAAAGACTTCAAGTATACATCATTTCATTTTTGTTGGTAAAAAATATTTGGTAGAGGTGCCTGGGTGACACAGTCAATTAAGCTTTGGACTCTTGGTTTTAGATCAGGTCGTGATCTTGGGTTCCTGAGATCAAGTCCCATTCAGTTCCGCGTGGAGTCTACTTACAACTCTCTCTCCCTCTCCCTCTGCTACTCTCCACCCCCATATACTCTCTCTCTCTAAAATACATAAATAAATAAATCTTAGAAAGCAATTTGGTCTGTTTTTTTTTAAAGATTTATTTATTTATTTAACAGAGCGCGTGTGAGAGAGACCACAAGCAGGGGTAGCGGCAGAGGGAGAGGGAGAAGCAGGCTCCCTGCCAAGCAGGGAGACCAAAACGGGGCTCGATCTCAGGACCCTGGGACCATGAACTGAGCTGAAGGCACATGTCTAACCGACTGAGCCACCCAGGTGCCCCAGATATTTGGTCTATTAAAATCCGGCAACAGTCATTACAAAATGTGAAAAGCTATGTATTAATAATCAATATAAATAAGCAACAAAAGTAAAATAATACATCTGTAAACTATGTTTGAGGGGAATACATATAAATTATAACTATTTCAGTAAAAGCCTTGTATACCCAGATGTGCTAATAAAAAGATAAACAGTCCATAATAGGATGAATTAGATAAGATGAAATCTTTCAGTATATGGTCAGAAACAATAAAATTGCTCTTTTGATAATGAGAATTTAATTTTCAGAGGAAGTTAAACATTCCCTTCCCAAAGCAATGAATAAATACATCAAAATCTATGCCATTCTGCTTATTGAAAATGCTACCAGAAATGGTTATAAACTTTCAAGATGAGAAAATGCAAAACGATATGAATACTGTGACAGAATGAGTGACCATAACACATGTTTAAGTAGGTGTTTTGTTTGTCAAAGTACAATATTTTACTCGAAGCATTGAGGTTATTTGCAAAATTGGCTGTGTTTATTCAATTACAAAAATGAATATGATGTTCTGATGGTTAACGGTACATGCAGGGATGGTGAACATCTTGAAATGGTATCTAGACTCTTCCCTTCACTCTGAGGGACTGGTGTTTTGGGTGGTGGTCTAGTTGTTGAAAGAGAGGATAGGTATCTTAATAGAGGTATAGTAAACAAAGTTTATAACTATTTAGAATATTAGTTGAATCATAATCATAAGTTTTCTATATATGATAAGACAGAGAGAAAATAAAAGGGGTAGGTTTAAAGACAAAACCCCATTTGCTTTCTTAATTTTAAAAGGGTAAATTGCCATGAAAACACAATAATCAAATGCATATTTTTTGACCAGTCTAATGTTTTCTTGTTTTGTTTTGTTTTTCCCTTGTGTTTACTTGAACAATAACTTATTTTTTTTTATTTGCTCTCTCTTTTATATTCTGGAGGAAAAAAAATGGTTTTTGAACCATTTTTTTAAGTTTTAGATTTTATTTTTTTATTTTAGTTAATTTTTAATTCCAAAGAATTTCTGAAATCTGGTTTCAAAACATCAATATCCACATGATCTATGGTCATATTAATGCAAATGCTAAATTTAGAAAATTATGAAATTTTCCAAGTTTGAAAACATGGTGAGCTTTCTCTTAATTATTTAAAAACACTATATTTCTTTTAGTCAATTTAAAATATGAAATCATTACTTTTCAAATTGAATTTATTATTTAGAATCAAATATATCCAAAATGTCAATAAAATCATTTTAGTAGAAATGTTTATTATGAGCTTTAGGTCAACTCAACCAGAGTTTCAAAGTTAAGACATTCTATTCCTGCTTATAAATGATTTTGTGAAAAAAGAAAAAGTAAATTTCAGCAGCTTATAAGAGAATGGGAAAGTTAAAAATAAATCTAGAATATATGGTTAGTTTTATGAGGAAAATATTTCTTGAAAAGATAGCCAAGTAAAGAAATTCAAACTAATTTGATTACTCTTTACTTCCTTTCCTGGATTACATCGTCTGCTACATGATACGAAGCTGAGTTGGAATATTAGTGGATTTAGGGATAGAAATGCTATGTAATGTGTTGTTTTATTTTCTTTCATGCTTTCTCAGCTCATGAGACATTTTCAGCCTCATCCCTATATAGTTTGGTAACTTATAACTCAAATTCAATTAAACTGTGGCCCATAGTAAGAAATGTATCACATATCAAAACCCAGAAAAATTAAACACAAAATGAGTAGTAAGTGGGCACAAGGCATTTTTAGGGCAGTGAAACTATTCTGGATGACATGGTGGATCTATGATGTCATACATTTTGTCAAAATCTATAGAATTGTGCAACATGAAGAATGAAACTTTGGATTTCAGTTAATAATAATGTATCTGTATTGGTTTATTAATTTTAACAAGTGTAGTAGAGAAAGCCAGTCCCACTCAAGACCTTGGGCTGCAGGTCTGAGAGATGAGGAAAGGCCGCAGGAAATGACAGAACTAGGAAGCAGTTCTCAAAGTGCAGTCTTTCAAATCTCTGTACAGGAAGGCATCGCAAGGAGCACAAACCACATCAGGTGTATAGGCAGGGGCAAACAGACAGGCAGCAGAGACGAAACAAGTTTCTTTTTTTCCTTCCTTCCTTCAATGTGAGGAGAATGGAAGCCTCAAAGGAGTGCCTGAGTCGTCCGAAAAACATATGGCAAAAGGAGAAAGAGCTGAATAAAAACTATTTCCTCTGGAGTGGATTGCCATACTTAAATAAATATACAAAATGCCTAGTTCAGTCTGAATTTCAGATAAACAGCTACACACACACACATGCCATGTGTGTATATCCTGTACATACATACTCTATGTGCATGTAGGTAAATGTATCACATGCACTATTTGGGACATACTTATACTAAAATTTATTCATTATTTATCTGAAATTCAAATTTAACTGAGCACCTGAAATTTATCTGACATCCCTACTCAGGAGGGATATCCATCATTTTCACTACGCTCCTCATTTATTTTCCTGGGAAATGTCCTAGTTCCCTGAGGAAGCTCAGAGAGTATAATCATATTTCCATGGGCTGGGCACTGGAGGCTCTAGAAAACTCCAACTACAAGGCAAGGCTGCATCTACACAGTAGAAATTAGTGTCTGGCAAGGATGTGAGGCCATCCAACTGGCTTTACTGGCCTACCTCCTTCTGATTGTGACTTATATTTTGCTTAAGTCTGGGTCAAGAGGAATGGGTGGGAGGCTTATTCTTACTTTCTCCATTTTTCAAACAAGAACCATAAATATATCTGTCTGTGTCAAGAGCAGTAGCCCCTTTAAAAATGTTTTCCTAGGGGCACCTGGGTGGCTCAGTCATCTGCCCTCGGCTCAGGTCATGATCCCAGGATCCTGGGATCCAGCCCCATGTGGGGCTCCCTGCTCCGCGGGAAGCCTGCTTCTCCCTCTCCCACTCCCCCTGCTTGTGTTCCTTCTCTCGCTGTGTCTCTCTCTGTCAAATGAATAAATAAAATCTTCAAAAATAAAAAAAATGTTTTCCTATGTTTGTAGTGTTATATTGTTGTTTGTTCTGGTTGTTTTCAATTAGCTCTCCTCATGAGAGCTGGGTGTGAGTGTAGGATGTACATTTCTAAGGCTGTGGCCTGGCAGTGTTTGTGTCTAGACATGGGAGTCTGAGACTGAGAAACATTAAGACCAGAGACATTGGGGAAAAATAAGTCTGGGATAAAATTACTCTCAGATGAATATAGTTTTGATAAAATAAAACCACAATAACACAAAAAGGAATTTTTCTGAAAAACCATGCTGATCAGTCATATTGAATGTTAAGAGTTACGGTACTGAAAGTAATATCGGAGGGTATGGTATGATTCCCTCCCAAGTAAACACAAATAAAACAAGTAAGCCATGTGTGTTAATATAGTTTATATGACTGGGAGAACAAAGGGTCAAGATTGTTAGATGCATGACAGGAAAATTGGCTGTCTCAGAGAAAGAAGGACGACAGGGAAAGTTTAACTTTCTTTTTACGTATTTTTGCTGTTTTATTTTTAATGCTCACATTTCCTTTTTATAAGAAAAAATGCAATTCATTTTGAAAATTCAAAATATAAATTTGCATGTGTATGTCAGTGTGTACATATGAAATACAAAAGAATGATTCATAACTTTGTGTTTTTCATGCATTATTATGAGAGAGAATTTTCAACTCCAATTGACTATCTCAGTTTTTAAAGCTGGGAATCCAAAATCACATGATGCTCAGGTATAGTGTTACTATGAGAAAAGGAAGCTACACAATAATATATTCTGGTTTCAAATGGGGAACACTGAAAACTTCCATCAGAATAAATACCAAGGTCAGGGAGGAGATTAAAATTTAGGGATGTAAGAAAATCAGAGAGTCTTGTAACTATCAAGTAAAATATTAGCAAATATAGTCTACAAGTAAAGATTACAGAACAGAGTCTTAAAGATGTTGTCACACTGAAGCTATTCTTGGATTTTAACTTCCATTTAATTTTACATCTATCATTCTATGAAAATTCAACAATCTAATCTAGTTAATAATAATACCAGATAAACTGTACATTTGTTTATGTACTATATGTGTATCTGAGCTTCACAAATGAAAAAAAGTAAGGTATTTTCACCCACCTCCAAGAATACTTTTCACCCCCTTAGAAACTATATTTCTCCCATTGGAAATGCAAATGCATGCCCTTTGATGATTCTCAAGTTTGTGGTGTTGGAAACACTTTGCACACTTAAAAATTATTAGGGACTCCAAAGAGCTTTTGTGTTTGTGGCTTCTATGTATCAATGCTTACTATATTTTTAATGAAAACTAAGAATTTAATAATCTATTTATAAATTTATTTAATGTAACAATAATAAACTCATTACAAATTAATGTAAATTACACACTTTAAATGAAAATAACTATATAATTCAAAACAAAAAGACAGATATTATTAAAAAAGTGGCATTGATTACATTTTTGCAAATTTTTTACAAATTGGAAGTTACCTGGATTCTCATATATCTCCTTCTGATTCCATCATTTAGGGTCCCATATTATTTTCCCTTTCATCTAAATAAAAAGTTGCAGAACTTATAAAAATTTAGAGGAATATGATGGCTGAAATGACTATATGTAGTGTGTTTCTATATAGCACATATTTTATATTTTTTAAATAGTCATCTTTTAGGAGTTTAACAATAATTCTAATAAAATTATATACTTTGGGGCAGGACATTCCATTAAATAACATTGTTGCACAAAATTTTATTAGAATGCTCATAGAAGGGTAAATATTTAATAATATAATATTCTTAGAAATTTAACAGTAAGCATTTTACTTATTAACAAATGTTCAATAGTCTATAACCTGTTTATTGGTTCTAATTTACTGGATTCTATACTATGATACTCTAAAAAGAACCAAGATTGTGAAGAAATTAATGTATTTTCTTTTTTTTAACTGAAGATTTTAAAAAATTTATTTAAATTCAATTAGCCAATATATTACTATCATTAGTTTCTGGGGTAGTGTTCAGTGATTCATTATTCGCTTATAACACCCAGTGCTCATCACATCACGTGCCCTCCTTAATGCCCATCACTCAGTTACCCCCATGCCCCACCCATCTCCCCTTCCACAGCCCTCAGTTTGTTTCCCAGAGTCAAGAGTCTCACATGGCTTTTCTCCCTCTCTGAATGGGAAGAAATTAATGTATTTTCAAGAAAAGTTTTGAAAGGCATGTTAATTAAAAATTAAGTGTTTTAATACAACTAATAATAAATTTAATTTCAAATAAAAATCATTTTAAATCTCACAAATTCTAAATATTAAATTTCACAAACACATACATTAAAAAAAAAACAAAACATAAAAGTGTCTGTTAAATCAACACATTTAGCTACCTATCTCCCTAAGGTTCATATGTGGACATCAAGATTTAACAATGGGATCGACATCAGTTGGTGCAGATGGACTCCTTGGGGATAAGCCCAAACTTCACATATGGTCTTAATTCAGACAGAAGAGGCTTAGTGGTTACAACATGTAAGAGGCTCATGAGTTAGAATAAGATAGAAATGTTCTTAAATGGTTCAAAGAATTATAACCAGATGCATATTCAGCATATTAATGATTTTGCTTCCAAGTTTAATTTTACCTGCAATTGTAATTGATTCTACAAATTCTCCCAATCTCCCACTGATGTACTTGCCATCTGGAGATGCCACATATGGTGACAGTGTTAGCCCTGTGCATAATAAGCAATTAGAAAATGTGCAGAACTTAGTTTTCTCATTAACTATATACACGTTATTTTCAAACCTAAGTAATGACCTTCAGTATTCAAGCCATATATACAATTGGAGAGAAATATGTCCAAATATCTAGTGGTAATAGTACATATGTTACTCAATAGTAAATTTTATAAACTACTGCCAAGAGTCAATTATTTCTAAAGCCTAATGCAATAAATATTTTTCCTTAAAATTAATATTTTATAATAAAGTTTGAGAATATGATACAAAGTATATATTTCTGAGTGTTTTTTTTTTTGCACAATGAAATTTTTCTATACACATACTTGTATTTATGCATTCTTGATATAAACCACAAGGTGAGTGTAGGCAACACACTTCGACATTACGGAGGATTTTGAAGGGAAAGCAATCACTGTTAGATAAAACTACAATATATTCACTAATAAACTGTGTTGTTTATCAATTTTATCTGTAAGTTTGACAAGTTACTACAGATATTAAATTTGAGTAGGGCAGGAAACATATTTTCAAAGGACTCCCTTTTAAAAGATTTCTACATACTAAGATGTCACTGGAGACTTGAGTTTGAATTCTTTGTGAATACTCAATGATCCATGAGGCTGAATTAAATATACTATAAGAAACTATCCTTCAAAACAACTATCTACTGTAGATAGATCTCCTTTTAGATAATTTCAGACAAAAATGACTTCCAGGGTAAACCTTTAAAGCATTTCAAAAATGCTTTGCATGAATTGTCACTATTATAATATGTATGAATTGAGGAGCATATGATGTACATTAATGATAGAGTGAAAACTTCTTTGACCTTTCCATTTAGAATTTCTTTGTGGTGACTTAATTCATTTTAGTTCATTTTGTATTATTTCATAGAACAACTAAGGTTAGCTATAAGATTCATTGCAGTCACTTGAACTTCAAGGGAGATGCTGAATCAAAATAGCTACATCAATATAATGAATAGTATGTTTCTAGAGTTTCTAGTAACATTCATGCCATAACAATATTATACTCTAATGTGGCAGATATATGGAGAAAAATTTAAAACTTGTTCTCAGTAATAATCCCTGGTCTTATGATTTCTGGTTAAATGTGAAGGCAGTGTGTGGGGGAGTGAATTAATCATATATACTGGACTAGAGTGAAAAAGATTTTTTGTTTATTTGTTTGTTTGCATATTTTGGGGTTTTTATAGGATGAGAATAATTGCTTTTCAAAAAAACTCTCCAATACTACTTCATAAAGACAGTCAAGATGAGGGAGAGCTCTGAGGCCAGAGGAGTGGATTTTGTGTCCTGTGTCATTTTTAATGTGTGCAATCTTAGGCAAAGATTTGATATTTCTGTGCCACGTAATTCTTTTCTGTTACATGGAGATGTTATTAATGCCTTTTAAGATTGTTATAAAGATTAAAAGTGTTTAAAAGTGTGTAAGTACTTCAAACTTTACTGTACATAGTAAACAATCAATGAACATGTTATTTAACATACTCACTGTAAAGGAAGCCTTCAAAACAAGTACATTTTTTTTTTTTAAGATTTTATTTATTTATTTGACAGACAGAGACACAGCGAGAGAGGTAACACAAGCAGGGGGAGTGGGAGAAGGAGAAGCAGGCTTCCCGCAGAGCAGGGAGCCCGATGTGGGGCTCGATCCCAGGACCCTGGGATCATGACCTGAGCTGAAGGCAGTCGCTTAACCAACTGAGCCACCCAGGCGCCCTAAAACAAGTACATTTTTACCATGAGTAATCTTGAAATGTATAATTTCTTCAAGTGCATTCAGTGAGACATACAAATTGTGCATTTCTGAAGATTTTTGTATTCGTATAAAGAAAATTGGATAAATACTTGAAGTGACTATAACTTTATTTTATATCAATCTGTCCATAGTAGGGCTTTTCCTATAAAAATGATTAAAGTGGGTTAGTATTGCATCATTTATTCTTGCGTGACAAATTAGTACACTGAACAACCAATGATCAAAGAAAGTTTGCACAGAAAAAATAATAGCTGGATAAGATTATACTGATTATTTACTTATTTATATTTATTTATTTATTTAATATGAGAACCACAAGAAAGCAAGTTACTAAGCTCTTTAACTTGATAAGGGAAAAAGAGCATTAAATGTGAAAAAAATGCTGATCTCTTTACCATTGCTACTCTGCATGTAAATGAGAGATGAAACACAAGTTTTGTGAATAGATATTTTATAATCTATAGGTCTAATTACAATAAATTTAGAAAAGTCAAGTGTAATTTGCACAAAGTATTTTAATAATTAATGGGACATATAGAGCAGCTGGGTTTCTGAAAACATCAGATGCGGTGGGTAATGTTATGTGGATGGAGTTTTAGAAAGCAAATGGCACTCTATGACTATGTTTGATATTTTACATCCCAAAAATTGGAAGTGAGTGGATTTTGATTAGTTGCCAAATTATAAAAAGGGCATACAGAAGATAAAAGATTAAGTGATTTCTGTAAAGTTTAGAATAATGTAGTATATATATGTATTTTTATTTTTATTGAACTACAGTTCACATACCATAAAATTTACCATTTTAAAGTGTTCATCTCAGTGATTTTTGATATATTTTCAGACTTATGCAGCCATCACTGCTATGTAATTTCAAAATATTTTCCTCACCCCAAAATGAAACCTTGTACCATTAGTCATGCTCCATGCTCTTCCTCCCCAGGCCTTGGCAACCGCTAATCTAATTTCTGTCTCTATGGATCTGCGTATTCTGGACATTTCATATAAACACAGTCATACAAACAGGGCTTTTTGAGTCTCGTTTCTTTTACTTAGCATACTATTTTCAAGATTCATCCATGCTGTAGCATGTGACAGAATTTAATTCCTTTTTATGGGCATGTAATACTCTATTGTGTAGATAAACCACCTTGCTTATCCATTAATCAATTGATGAACGTTTGGGTTGTTTCCACTTTTTTGGCAATTATGTATAATTCTTCTGTGTACATACATGCATGAGACATTGTGTGGATATATATTTTTGTGTTCCTCTGAGTGCAATTAATAGATCATGTAATACTTCTGTTTTACTTTATAAATCTGCTGAGTTATTCTCCAAAGTGGCTGACCCAGGACTGCCATAGGAAAATATCGCAAACACAATGGCTTAGAATGACAGAAATTTATTGCCTCACAGTTACAGAAGATAGAAGTCCAAAATCTAGGCATTAAGAGGTCCATGTTCCCTCTTAAGGCTATGGGGAAGTAGCTGTCCTTGCCTCTGTCAGCTTCTGGTGGCTCCTAGCGACCTGGGCAGCAGCAGCCAAACTCCGTCTCTGTCTCCATCTTCACAAAGCCTTCCTCCCCGTCGGTGCCTTCTTGTCCCTCTCTGCTTTGTACACGGACATCAGTGATAAGATTTAAGGGCCACTTTAAATCCAGGATGATTTCATCTCAAAGTCCTTAATTAGTTTTAACTGTGAAGGCTCTGTTTTTTCTCTTTTATTCTTTGTGTGTGTGTGTGTCCTGCATTCCAATAAAATTTTCTTTCATCTTTCTTTTTTCCTTTTTTTGAAGACTCTATTTCAAATAAGGTCATATTATGATGCTTTGGGTAGACATGAATTTCTGAGGGACACAATGCAACTCATTGTGTTGGCTGAACCATTTTACATTCCTACAAGCCAAGTATGAGAGTTTTTCTTTCCCCTCATTGTCCTTAATACTTGTCCCTGTAGGGGCACCTGGGTGGCTCAGTCTATTAAGCATCTGCCTTTGGCTCAGACTCAGGTCATGATCCCGGGGTCCTGGGATCGAACCCTGCATCATCACAATAGTGGGCTCCATGCTCAGCGGGAGCCTGCTTCTCCCTCTCCCTTCTGCTGCTCTTAACTTCAATTCTGTTTTTCTTCATGTATTCCAGCTCTCTGTAGGTGTATGTATGTCTACAATTGCTGTATCTTCCTAATAGATTGACATTTTATGTTTATAAAACATCTTTGTCTTCAGTAACAATTTTTGCCTTAACTGTCTGATAGGAGCACAGCCATCCAGCTCTCTTTTGGTCCTGCTTCCATGATACATATTTTTCCATATTTTTCCTTTAAACTAATTTTTAGCAGTCTTCTTTGAATTAACTTCAATTTAATTTCAGTAATCTATAAAAACTGGGCTTTTTCATGGCTCCCTTAACTCCTCACTCTTTTGTGCTATTATTGTCATAAAAATGGTATCTTTACACATTATAAGCCATCAAAACAGTGTTATAATTTTAAGGCAACTTTATGCAGTTGTCTTTTACATCATACAGGAAATAAAAAGAGCTACAAAAATCATGATTATACACTGTCTTTATATTTTTCTAAGTAGTTACATGTATTCTTTGTTACATTTGCTCTTTATTTCTTCATGTGAACTTAACTGTCTTGTGCCCTTTTATTCATACCTGAAGAAGTTCCTTTAATTGTTGTGAATGTCTTTATCTGTCCTTTATTTTTTAAGGATACTTATGCTGGATATAGAATTCTTGGTTAAGAGTTTTTTCTTGTTCTTTGTTTTTTGGCTCCCCTTCTACCCCCAGGACTCTGGATATGCCATTCCATATTGGCCTCCTAGTTTCTGATGAAAACTGGCTGTTAAACTTCCTGAGGATTCCTTTTCACATGACGAATCACTTCTCTCTTGCTATTTTTAAAATTCTCCATTTGTATTTGGATTTCAACAGTTTGCTTACAGTACGTCTATGTCTGGACCTTTTGAAATTATCCTACTTGAAATTCATTTGAGCTTCTTAGATATGTATATGAATACTTAAGAAATTTGAAAAATTTGGGGCATTTTTTTCAAATATCATTTCTTTTTTTTTAATTTTATTCTTATGTTAATCCCCATACATTACATCATTAGTTTTAGATGAAGTGTTCCATGATTCATTGTTTGTGCACAACACCCAGTGCTCCATGCAGAACATGCCCTCCTCAATACCCACCACCAGGCTAATCCATCCTCCCACCCCCCTCCCCTCTAGAACCCTCAGTTTGTTTTTCAGAGTCCATCGTCTCTCATGTTTCGTCTACCCCTCCGATTTCCCCCGCTTCATTCTTCCCCTCCCGCTACCTTCTTCTTCTTTCTTTTTTTTTCTTAACATATATTGCATTATTTGTTTCAGAGGTACAGATCTGAGATTCAACAGTCTTGCACAATTCACAGCGCTTACCAGAGCACACACCCTCCCCAGTGTCCATCACCCAGTCACCCCATCCCTCCCACCCCAAGGCTAAAGAGCATCCTACTGAAGAATGAATGGGTCAACCAGGAAATTAAAGAAGAATTAAAAAAAATACATGGAAACCAATGAAAATGAAAACACAACTATTCAAAATCTTTGGGATGCAGCAAAGGCAGTCCTAAGAGGAAAGTATATAGCAATACAAGCCTTTCTCAAGAAACAAGAAAGGTCTCAAGTACACAACCTAACCCTACACCTAAAGGAGCTGGAGAGAGAACATCAAATATCATTTCTGCTTCTTCCTCCCACTCTTCCCTTCTGGACTCCTCTCCGGTGCATGTTGGTATGCTTGATACTCTCACATAGGTCTAGGAGACTCTCTTCGTTTTCTTCATTCTTTTTCTTTTGGTCTCTCACGCTAGATAATCTAAACTGACCTATCTTATGCTTGCTAATTTTTTATTAAGCCAATTCAAATATATTATTGAGAACTCTAGTAATTTTTTTTTTTTTTAATTTCAGTCATTATACTTTTCAACTCCAGAATTTCTATTGGGTTCTTTTTCATACTGTCTGTGTCTTTGTTGTGATTCTCTATTTAGTCAGACATTATTCTCACACTTTCCTTTGATTATTTAGATATGGTTTCCTGATGTTGTCATATTTGAAATAGATATTTTAATGTTTTTGTCTAAAAAATTGAACATCTGAATTCCCTCTTATTTTTTCTATTGATTTTTTTTCTCTTGTATATAAACATTCTAGATGCTTAGCATTTATCATTATTTCTTGTTGAAACCCAGACATTTTTAATCATTAACATGTAAATTCTTGAATCAGTATTTTCCCTTCTTCAGGAATTATTAAGAGCTTTAATGTTCTTATTCCATAAAGCATATATATTCTTTGTCATGTATAATCTCTGAGTTTCTGCTCATTTAGCTTAATGGTCAGCTAATGATTGAAAGGAGATGTTCTGCAAAGCTTAAATACAGTTAAGTCTCTTGGCTTTTGCGCAGGGGTTCTCTGTGTCGATGCATGCTATCATTTCTCATATAGGAATTTAGTTGCAACTCTGTCTTAGCATTCACTTCCAGTTTGTCAGACCCTCAAGGAGAGCCAGAGCTGAGAGCTTAGGAACTTTCTAGGTCTCTCCTAAAAAATGCATACAGCCCTACACATGTGCATTGATTTCTTGATCCCCAGAAATATGTGTCCTTTTTAAAATCCCCTAGTGACATCATACATCTTATTTGCCAGCTTTACCTTTGATGGTCTTTGTTGAGTTTGTTGTTTGCCCCAACTGTTATTACCACCTCAGGTAGCTGCCATGTTAAACAATTCCTATAGATTGTTTTTGACAAGCACCACTGAGAACAGGCTGTTCACCCTAGAGGGGCTCTAAGGCAGATGAAATAAAGATAACCTTTGTGAGTAGGGTTTCTAGGAAATTGCCAGGCAGGGTTGGTTATGACAATTCTCAGGGAGTGAAGATTTGTGGGGGTAGTCTAATTCATTTCTTTCCCTTTCAGTGGCTGCTAGGCTTCTGGTTTTCGCCATGACTAGAGGCCTGCATGTTTTCAAGGGTACTGTGGAACTGAAGGAAGGAGGATGGGAACAGAGCTGGTTAAATGCCACAAAGCTCACTTTTCTCAAAGTGATTTTTCTTTAATAAGTGCTCCCTGGTGTTTTCCAAACCATGGGTTAGTTTTCAGAGTTCTGGAAAAGTTAGTTTTGGAAATTTTTGTCATTGTTCTTATAGCTTCTATGGAGGAGATTATTTTTGGAGTCCAAACTCCATTATTCCCTCTGACATTACCTTATATGTAATTTTTACTTTCTCCATGTGTTTCATGCCAATATTATCAAGTAATTTTGTTTAACTTAATATCACCTCTATAATTTAATTTAGTTTTATCAATAACAGATTAAGAGATAGTTAAGTATCTTTCCAAAACACCTGACATGACAAAATATAGATTGTGATAAAACAACTATTCATCACCATGATAATCAAATAATTTGGGGGAGTTTAGAAAATTATTTTATAGAATCACAATTTTGAGCACTAGAAGTTTATAAAGTTTGGATGGAAGCATTTAATTATAAGTTTTGAGATAATGATTGGTAAAAACTGGCACACAGTGTTACAAGTTAAAAACCAACCAAATAAACCAAACCAAACTAAAACTGGGACATGCCATATCAGAACATTTAAAATTTATATTTATTTAAATTTATATGTGTGTTATATACATGTTTATATGTATATGTATGGATATATGCATCTATACACATGAATGTAAATATATGTATGTTTGTATATATACAAATACAAACATACATATTATGCATACATCTGTATGTTTATTTACAAACTATTTTTCTTGTATAAATAGGGGACATGTTTTTTTAGATTTATTTATTTATTTTAGAGAGAGAGAGTATGAGCAGGAGGGGCAGAGGGAGAGTGAGAGAGAATCTTAAGCAGACTCCACACTGAGCGTGGAGCCCGATGTGGGGCTTGATCCCACAACCCTGAGATCATGACCTGAGCCAAAACCAAGAGTTGGACACTTAACTGACTGAGCCACTCATGCACCCCTGAATGGGGAAAATTTTAAAGATTTTATAAGGCTTATGACTTAGAGTGTGGATCTGCGATGAAATTTTCACTAGCATCTCCTATTGTATGTCTCCTAAAGATACTGTTTTAGCTTTTTCACACTTAAAAAGTGAAAGGGTAAAATTCAAGGGAATGTTTTTTATTCCAAAATTTCTGGAATCTGCTGATTTTTTTTTTTTCACCTTCTGTTCATTTGACATCAAAATGAGATGTCTTAATTCTCTATTAAAGGTAATAAAGTCAGGACACCTGGGTGACTCAGTAGGATAAGCATCTGCCTTTGGCTCAGGTCATGATCCCGGGGTCCTGGAATTGAGTCCTACATTAGGCTCCTTGCTCAAGGGGGAGCCTGCTCCTCCCTCTGTCTGCCACTCCCCCTGCTTGTGCTCTCTCTGACAAATAAATAAATAAAATCTTAAAAAAAATAAATAAATAAAGGTAATCAATATCACTTGGGTTCAATTAGATCAATGTCCAATTGTTCAACTTAGAGTATAGACACCCTTAACTTGTCTTTTGAAGACTGGATCTGTATATCAACATTAGAGACTTCTAGGAAAACTAAAAGAAGTTCCTAGTCTTAAGTTTGGAATCCACACTTGACAGTGGCAAGAGGAGAGAAAACACTTTTCTTGTAAACTCTTGCCTTTCTTCTTTATTCTGTTGGCTTTTATTTTGGTAACATATGTAGGAAAATACAGCCATTTTATATATATATATATATAAATATATAAATATATATATATTTAATAAATAAATAAATAATAAATATATATATAAAAATATATATATAAATATATATATATAAATATATATATATATATATTTATATATATATATCATATATAGTGTATATATGTCTATGACAAACATGTTTATATATATTATTTGTATTTGTATATGTATACAAATAATTCAAATAATACTTTGCCTATATGTGAGGAATTATATGTATTCAGTTAACTAAAATGGATATGAAAATATGGACAGACTCTAACATGCACTCTCTTTTTTAGTAAATTCATGGATGGATGTGCATAAAAATTAATATCGCCATTGTAATAATATGTATAGGAAAATCCTGAGTAAAGATAAAACACGATTTCTTCCAGTCATTCTGGGAAGCTGTTTATACTGAGAAAAAATTAGACATTTTGCTCATCTCCTGGGACACTCAAATGAAGATAGTTCTGTTATTCTTTGTATCATTTATATTCTTTATTTTTCATATTCTATGAATTATTAATATATTGAAAACAAAATGAAAATTTCGTGGATACAATGAAAAAAATGTTTCTAGACTAACCACACAGAAACATATTATTCAGAATAGTGAGTTACAAAATATATTTTTTCATTGTAAGCACTTTTAACAGCAGAAAAAAAATTACGGAAAAAATTTCCCTAATTTTACATATTTTTTTAGTGTCCAAGAGGGTTATATGGCTATTATTATTAGCTTATTGCTAAGTCATATCCAGTCTTTTACACATTATTATAGTCTCTGGTTGATTGACTAGAAATAGAGACAAGGTTAGTGAATTATATTAAACATTATGGGTTTTATTATTGTTTTGATACATTTATTTCATTATCCTAAAAATTATCAGATTAAAAACATCATAAACTTGTTCAGAAATGTAGTAACTGTGAAATAGAAAAATATTAAGTGCATATTTACCAAATTACATTGGTTAAAAATAACATTGCACTGATTATTTTGCTACATAATCATATATCTATATTTATAAATACATCCATATCTATAGTCAGATCTATGCACATGTCTCATCCTAAACAAAACAAGGAATAAAATCAGTAAGCCAGAACACTCTGAATGAGACATAAGAAGTATCCACAAGAAAGAACACATATAAGAATTGATATATAGTGCAAAAATTAAAAATTAATGGAGGATTATAGGCAAATGGGTGACTTATTTATTTCTCTCATCCTATTTTGTATCCATAAAAACTCAGTTTTAAAGGATGGCCATGAAATGTCAGCTGACCTCCATATTTCCCATCCCCAAAAAAGTTCTTTGTAAGTTAAAAAAAATATAATATTTTAAGACCAATACCCCAACGAACATGGATGCAAAAATTCTCACCAAAATACTAGCCAATAGTATCCAAAAGTACATTAAAAGGATTATTAACCATACCAAGTGGGATTTATTCCTGGGCCACAAGTTTGGTTCAACATCCGCAAATCAATCAATATCATACAATACATTAATAAAAGAAAAAACAAGAACCATATGATCCTCTCAACAGATGCAGAAAAAGCATTTGACAAAATACAGCATCCTTTCTTGATTAAAACTCTTAAGAGTGTAGGGATAGAAGGTGCATACCTCAATATCATAAAAGTCATCTATGAAAAACCCACAGCAAATATCATTCTCAATGGGGAAAAACTGAGAGCTTTCCCCCTAAAGTCAGGAACATGGCAGGGATGTCCACTATCACCACTGCTATTCAACATAGTACTAGAAGTCCTAGCTTCAGCAATCAGACAACAAAAAGAAATAAAAGGCATCCAAATCAGCAAAGAAGAAGTCGAACTCTCACTCTTCGCAGATGATATGATATTTTATGTGGAAAACCCAAAAGACTCCACCCCAAAACTGCTAGAACTCATACAGGAATTCAGTAAAGTGGCAGTATATAAAATCAATGCACAGAAATCAGTGGCATTCCTATACATCAACAACAAGACAGAAGAAAGAGAAATTAAGGAGTCGATCCCATTTACACTTGCACCCAAAACCATAAGATACTTAGGAATTAATCAAACCAAAGAGGCAAAGAATCTCAGAAAACTATAGAATACTCATGAAAGAAATTGAGGAAGACAAAGAAATGGAAAAACGTTCCATGCTCATGGATGGAAAGAACAAATATTGTGAAAATGTCAATGCTACCTAGAGCAATCTACACATTTAATGCAATCCCTATCAAAATGCCATCAACCTTTTTCAAAGAAATGGAACAAATAATCCTAAAATTTGTATGGAACCAGAAAAGACCCCAAATAGCCAGAGGGATGTTGAAAAAGCAAAGCAAAGCTGGTGGCATCACAATTCCTGACTTCAAGCTCTATTACAAAGCTGTAATCATCAAGACCATGTGGTCCTGGCACAAAAACAGACACATAGATCAATGGAACAGAATAGAGAGCCCAGAAATGGACCCTCAACTCTATGGTCAACTAATCTTCCACAAAGCAGGAAAGAATGTCCAGTGGAAAAAAGACAGTCTGGTCAACAAATGGTGTTGGGAAAATTGGATAGCCACATGAAGAAGAATGAAACTGGACCATTTCCTTACGCCACACACAAAAATAGACTCAAAATCAATGAAAGACCTAAATGTGAGACAGGAATCCATCAAAATCCTAGAGGAGAACACAGGCAGCAACCTCTTTGACTTCAGCCGCAACAACTTCTTCCTAGACACATCGCCAAAGGCAAGGGAAGCAAGGGAAGAAATGAACAATTGGGACTTCATCAAGATAAAAAGCTTTTGCACAGCAAAGGGAACAGTCAACAAAACCAAAAGTCAACCGACAGAATAGGAGAAGATATTTTCAAATGACATATCAGATAAAGAGCTAGTATCCAAAATCTATAAAGAACTTATCAGACTCAACACCCAAAGAACAAAGAATCCAATCAAGAAAAGGGCAGAAGACATGAACAGACATTATTCCAAAGAAGACATCCAAATGGCCAACAGACACGTGAAAAAGTGCTCAACATCACTCGGCATCAGGGAAATCCAAATCAAAACCTCAATGAGATACCACCTCACACCAGTCAGAATGGCTAAAATTAACAAGTCAGGAAACGAAGATGTTGGTGAGGATGTGGAGAAAGGGGAACCCTCTTACACTGTTGGAGGGAATGCAAGCTGGTGCAGCCACTTTGGCAAACAGTATGGAGGTTTCTCAAAAAGTTGAAAATAGAGCTACCCTATGACCCAGCAATTGCACTACTGGGTATTTACCTCAAAGATACAAATATAGTGATCTGAAAGGGTATGTGCACCCCAATGTTTATAGCAGCAATATCCACAGTAGCCAAAGTATGGAAACAGCCAAGATGTCCATCGACAGATGAATGGATAAAGAAGATGTGGTGTATATCTTTACAATGGTATATTATGCAGCCAACAAAAAATGAAATCTTGTCTTTTGCAACGACTTGGATGGAACACTAGAGGGTATTATGCTAAGCGAAATAAGTCAGTCAGAGAAAGACAAGTATCATATGACCTCACGAATATAAGGAATTTGAGAAACAAGATAGAGGATCATAGGGAAGGGAGGTAAAAATGAAAACCAGAGAGGGAGACAAACCATAAGAGACTCAATCTCAGGAAACAAACTGAGGGTTGCTGGAGTGGTGGGGGTAGGAGGGATGGGGTGGCTGGGTGATGGACATTGGGGAGCGTATGTGCTATGGTAAACACTGTGAATTGTGTAAGACTGATGAATTATAGACCTGTACCTCTGAAACAAATAATACATTACATGTTTAGAAAAAAAAAAAAAAAAGAAGATAGTAGGAAGGGAAAAATGAAGGGAGGGGAATCAGAGTGGGGAGACAAACCATGAGAGACTATAGACTCTGAGAAACAAACAGGGTTTTAGAGGGGAAGGGGGTGGGGTGGACGGGTTAGCCCATTGATGGGTATTAAGGAGGGCATATATTGCATGGAGCACTGGGTGTTATATGCAAACAATGAATCATGGAACACTACATCCAAACCTAATGATGTAATGTACGGTGACTAACATAATAAAATAAAATTTAAAAAATTATAATGTTTTAAGTTTAATTTTATAAGAGAAATATCATTATACATGGATGATTATCCATGTTTGTTTTATGTCATTTAAAAGTCTTTTTATAATATGATAGTATTCCTTTAAGGATGAGAGTGGAATCTAAAATGTAAGGGATGGAGTGTTTGTGGCAGAGAGAATTGCACAAAACAGAGTTTTTATCTGAAAATTTATCCCCAGAGACTATTTCCCACTTGTAAAATTGCATCTGGAAGGAATCATGTGACTAAGTCTTAGTGATTGGATTGTAGATGGAAGCTACATATACTAATTCTAAGCCTGGTTCATAAAAATCCTTGACTCTATTCTCTATGCTCTATCTTCTCATTTTCTAGCTGACCGTAGACATCCAAAATGACTTTAAAAATCACATGTTGCTAATGACAGAGAATTTATCAACCATTATGCCTAGGTGACCAGAGTAGAGCACCCTTTCCCTTCAACTGCCTGCTTTAAGTTGGACTTGTAGTGGGTGGAAACTAAACATTTATTATGTTAAAATACCAATGTTTCAGGTTTACCCAAATACAACAGCTAGTGTCACTAAATTAATATAGACTTAGTGCATAGTTGATATTTTAGTATGCTTACAAAGAAACAGTACAGCAGGGGTAGACACGATAATCAGATTAGCTGGGTTCAATGCCCAACTCTGCCAATTACTAGTTATGCAACCCTAAATGAATTAATTTCCCTGAGTTTCAGTTTCTTATTTGTAAAATGGCAATAACAATACTGATATCACAAAGCTCAAAGTGAAATTTTCACAGAAGGTAGGGTGTTGTTCATGACCTCTCTTCTGAGATCTATACCCACATTTCAAACACTCTGCAGGACATATCTACCTAAATATAATTTTGTCTGGTATGTCCAACTCCAGCTCCTTTTCTTTGCCTGGTGAACTTTGTTAAAGATACAATTCTATTTTACTTTCTTTGTGCCTCTTCTCTCCCATAACCAGAGATAGAAGGAGGAGCTCCTGGTCGTTAAGAAGCATAGAATTACTCAAAATATCCCAGTATATAGGTAAAATTGCAGAATAATTGTACATATGTCTGTTTCCTCTTTCTGAGAGCATCCAGTAATAACGGAAATATTTCACTTATCTCTATTGCTCCCCTCCATGGAATATTATCTGGCATAAAACAGGTTTTCAATAAATGATCAATCAGTTGTTGCATTATTTAAAGGCAAATTTTCCTTATGGCATGCTTGTTTTCATATGGTAAGGAGTTAATATCTCCTGGAAAGTGATCTCACTTCTTAAAATGAAACAACAATAAATGAGGAAACCCAATCTTTGGAATTGTTAAGCCTGGCACAAATTTTTTAATTTGGTAATACACAAATTTTATTGTATTGTTTGTTGTTTTTTGTTTGTTTGTTTTTTCCTTTTTTTAAGTTTTGAGTTCTTAGTTATACTTTTAATTCTTAAAGGCAGGGAACATGTTATGTAGTACTCCATGCCTCTCAGTCCAGGATAAGACTCATATTGACCTTGTGGAACCAAACTGAATTGTGAGTTCCAAAGGCTACATCTCTATCCAGTTTGAGAAATTGTCTTAAAAGATTTTATTTATTTATTTTGACAGAGAGAGACAGCACAAGCAGGGGGAGTGGCAGGCAAAGGGAGAGGGAGAAGTAGATTCCCCACCAAGCGGGGCTCCATCCCAGGACACTGGGACCATGACCTGAGCTGAAGGTAGACGCTCAACCAACTGAGCCACCCAGGTGACCCCAGTTTGAGAACTTTAAAATTAATTTATTTTATATGAATAAAGCATTATTTCTTCTTTTCCAGACTCTAGAACTGTTTATATAATATAAATTAAAAGATATTAGAATTATTAAAAAAACAGAAGCTCATTTAAGCAAATTACTTATCACTGTGCATGGCCTATAATTAGCACTCAATTAATGCAAATTGTTATTCTGGTGGTTTTTATTTTTTATAATTTTCATCATCGCAGTTATAGTGACTATTATTCCTTACATTTAGATTTGATATTCAATGGTTTAACAAACAAACAAAATCACAAGACAAAAAATGGTTTATTTATTTTTCCTTTTGACATACTACCAACTAAACATTAAGAAACTTTCCCAGATTTTCTTTACAGAATGTAGGTCATATTATATTTGACCCACTTGCATCTTAATTTCTTTCCAACCACTTAATAATGAATAAGATTAAACATCAAATATTAAATATATAGTTTTAAACACCCATTTTCCTGATAAATAAGATTGCTTTAAATTTGAGTTTAAAATTATTTTGCTGTAACTTAGATAATGAAACTCTTTTAAAAACGAAAAAGAATTGGAGTCAATATGAATTGCTCATAATAAGTTTTGATTCAGAAGGCAGGAACATGAAAGAATTTTTAATTTAAATTCTGCATTAAAGGTAGTGGGTGCTTTTATTTATGAATTCATATGGTTTCACTGAAAAATAAAAATGAATACTACTCCATCATTTTGGCAGACAATTTAATGCCAGCCATTTAACTATCTTCCTGAGATAGAATGCTTCCTGACCTCTACTCTTTCCACCAAAAAGAAATTGCAAAAGCCCAACAAAAATGTAATTTTCTGGCTCTACAATAGGTGAGGAGAGAGAAGAGAAGAGTTAAGAGTAGAATCTGAAAAGATAGTAGAGAAAAGTAGTATAAAGTGGAGGGTGTTTTTAGATGTATCTGAGAGACGAAGACTATTTCTGATTGATAACATATCTTGTGGTCCAAACTCAAAATTCATATTTTATATAGCAAGTCATAGTGCTTAAAAGAAAACTAGAACTAAACGCTGAAAATCCTCATTTTATCAAAGGTACTCATATAATAAGGGCAGGTCGTTTCAATGTCATATGTTATTGATTAAGTGGTTTGACATTGAGAAAATCATTTGAAGTCAAATGTCAAGTTATAATAGATAATTTTAAATAATTTATTGAGACAATGACTGAGTATTGCTGTTTCCAAATGCCACTAAGAATCTATATAATCGCCCATGATAGTTTCAAACCGTGGGTAAACTAAAACATATTATAGACAGTTTGAGTTATTATTAAAATAACATCATCCTTATTTTCCTCATTTTGATTCACCTTAACCACCATACTCTGCTTTTTAAATGTAAGCCAGGGCATTGGGGGAAACTCTCTTTGTGCTTGAGAAAAATATGCTGCCATTCGAGTCATTACATTTTTATTAGATAAAAGGTATTTAACTGCCAATAAGTTAATGCTTCTCTAAAAGTAGATCAGTCAGGCCTGTGAAATAGGAATAAAACTAAGATTAGTGTGTTTATTTTCAAATAACCAAATGATGAAATCCGATAGTTTTTAAATTGGGTGAACAATTCCCTTGTATGTATTTTGGGCTTATTTTTGAAATCCATACTATGGTTGCAACAGCTAAAAATGGACTCTTAATAATTCCTGATATATCTTCCAATTTGTATATATGATCTTAGTATTTTAAGCATGTTTAACTGCACTTTTTCACATTCTTAGAGGAAGGTGTGCAATTATTCTAGAAAACTGAAGAGTTAGAGAGTTGGAAAAAGAATAACAATGAGGCTTTGATCCAAGCACCAAATTCTTTCTAAAAATCTTGAAGTGTAATTCCTTAAACTATCTAAATTACCTCATAATAGTCCTAATTAGAATAAAATAGGCAGACATTAGCAAATTCTCACAGATGGGAAGTCAAATAGAGTTCCGTCATGATTTGTTCAGTCTTAAAAAATAAATTAGACTTCCAGGAATGGTAGAGTTGCTTTTATTGAACTAATGCTCCTACTGATAGCAATAGTAAACTCTGGAAGAAAACGGAAAACAGTTTTTGAAGGCACTTGGAAAGCAGGTAAAAAGCAGGCAGAAACTTTAGTAAATATAACGCTTCTGAGAAGGGAACACATTGGATGAAGCCCACGTTTATATGGCTGTTTCCATGAGAGGTCTGCTCAGTCCACAGTGTGGAACAGTGCATAGGGTTCAAGTGGAAAGCCAGTGTTATATGGGTCTAAGTCAGAGGATATAGAGTTTGGAGTCATCAAGTGTAGTCAAACTCAAAACTATATACTTAAATTCTGTGCATTTTATTATATGAAAATCATTTCACAATTAAATGAAGTATTGAAGTGGTAATACTAGATTCTAAAACTACTTGATTCTCCATATATTTGTTAAATAAACTGCTTTTTGGAAAATAATTCTGCCCAGAAGTAGTGTGCAGTGATATTGAACCACAAATATGAAAGATAGGGGAAATGCCTCAGTTTCCATTTCTACCACTAATCTACCTTAGATGAAATACCTACCACTTCTCTACTTCAGTCTCCTAATCTATAAAGGATTGGTGTATTTTTTGTTGTAAACTCTGTGTGTATTCTATGTATTTTATAAATATCTGATGCACTTCATGTCTAATAAATTATCTATAATTTTCCCCACCTGGCTGGCTGGCCATATACACAGGAAAAGCTGAAAAGATGCAGGGTTGGTCCCCAAATTAACCCAGCGTACTTCATGCTCGTGGTAGATGATGTCAGAGTCAATGTCACTAAAATCATATTAGTCAAACTAGAAGAGAGAGGGGGAGCATTCAAATAATCTTCCAATTACTAAAGACTTCATTATTCTGCAATAGTTTGATCTAAGGTACATGTAGGTTTGATGTGCCTATAGAAAGTAAATCAAATATGTATTGAAGTTAGAATGAATAATATCCTATGTAGAAAATAATTATTCTATAAAGCTGGATAAAATTTCCCAGACAGAGCTGCCTAGAAATCATAACGATGACAGAATCAAATTCATAAAATTGTACAGTCAATCCTCCTTATTTGTGGATTTTGTATTTGAAAATTCACCTACTTGCTAAAAATTATTTGTTACCCCAAAATCAATACCTGTGGGCATTTGTAGTCATTCGGGGGACATGCGAAAAATTTCACTTGACCTATGGGCATGTTTCCAGCTCACGTTCAACAAGGTGTCACTAGGGCTTCAGCTTTCATGCAGAGATGATGGGAGGATGAAAATGACGGAGTGAAGTGCAGTGCTGTATAAGAAGCTCTGGTGGATGGGGTTTGGATCCTAACTCTGGTACCTGTTAGAAGGGTGACCTCAGACATGTCACTTAACACTTCTCTACCTACTTTACTCCTTTGCAAAATAAAGGAAATAGAACCTACCAGGATGAGTTGATTTTGGGTTTGAGATTATAATCCATGTGAAATTTATATGTATATAGTATATAAATAAGTAAATATATATAGTATATATAAATATTTATGTTTACATTTATGTTGTATATAAAATACATTTCCCCTACTTCAGGTGACTTGATTTAGTATTTGCTAATTCAGTGTTAGCAGTGACTTTATAGAACATAAATACCATGAATAACAAGAATCCACTGTATTTTTAAAAACTCAGTCCATTAATATCACTCTATTTTTTGAAGTGTAGAGTTGCTGAATGCTCAATTATGTGTAAATCTTCACAAGCATATCTACTTTAGATCCCCAACTTACTGAAAATGAAATCTTCATGCCATTTCACTTATTTTGCATAAAATAAAACACGGCATGACACAGTGGATATTTAGTGAACATAATTTGCAGGTCATAACAAATATAAAGGGGCATGACAATGATCAAGAAAGCATTAAAAGAAGCAAAAATGTAATGCTATGAGAAAAAGAGACTTCACTTGGAATGATGCATCAGATGTACAAACCGGCCTTCAAATGTTTGTGTAATTGTTCCCAAAGCTACCAGGTATTTGAGTGTGCACTTTTCCACTTCCTGTAAGACAGGGTTATTTTCAGCTAAAAGACTAATGTCTATAATCCTACCACAAAAAATAAAATCACTCATTCTATTTACCTCTCCCTAGGGGACTCTTAATATTGCTTTTACAGGTAGCAAGGTTCATCCTCTACCAAAAATATAGACAGCCATACTTTATCCCAAGCAACTTATAAGAAGGTTTCCATGGATATAAAAATTTATTTTTCTGACATTTTTTTCAATCATTCAAAACTACCACTAGAGAATTAGAAGGTTGGAGTTAGTAAAAAGCTTAGACGGCTATTCCAGATTTCAGGTGCATCTCTTTTCTTACATTCTCTGCATGGATAATTAATATAAGATTTCATTTAGATGGTCCTAATGCTCACTGCTTCCTCTTGCATTTGAGCCTTTGCTACGGAGGCTGGTCTTGAAACTTTCTTTCCGTACTGCCATCCGTTTAGTTACTGTTCAATTTTCAGATATTTACAACTCTAAATTGCATCATGCACAAAGTCTCTGAGAAAATGCGAGAATAAAAATGCCCTTCTTCAGTGATTCTAAATGGTGATATTTCATTGTGCAAAATGTGTAATGCTGTTAATCCATATCCTTTACTTATCAGTTCATATAACGACTGTAATTCTCAATGAATTATCTATCTGTTCAGTTCCATTTAGCTCTTCTTTTACTTAAGCCTGTATTCACTCATCACCTGACCCATGTCTCCTTTTGTTCTGATACATTCAAAATATTTATAGCATGGCTATCTCTATGCTAATATATGTTCAGAAAGGTAAGCAATGCAAATTATTGCCTAGACTTAAGGTGTGACTCCTAGTATCAGTGGATCTAGTGATAGTCACCGAAACTTCTAATTGCCAAATTTGTTAGTTGATGAAGATAGGGTGATGAGAAAAAAATGACTTGTTATTTGAGTTTATAATTTAAGGAGACCTGCATTAATCAGTGTGTGGTGAGGACATATTCTGTGAGAAGTTGACTTAGGGGAAGTTGGAGGTATTCCCTGAGGAAGTGAAGGTTGATGTGAGATGTGACAAAAGACTAGGAACTAAGTAGATGAGAAGGGATTTCAAAAGCTTCCTCATGGAATGAAGAAGATATATAAAAGCCCTCAGACTGAGTCATAACTTGAGGAGGTTTATTTAGGCTGGAGGGTTAGGCATAAATCAGATTATTCAGGGAATTATTCTCCATGTTAAGAATTTACTATGCTTCTCCTAAGTAAAATGGACTATTAATAAATGATTTTTTTAGTAGTTTCTTGACATCTGATTTATCAAAACTACTTTAAAATATTTTTATATCTGAGAAAATAAGGCAGAACGTACTTTGAAAATTGGTTTGTTCATAATGTAAGTGTACATTTGTATTTCATCTTTTTAAAGATTTATTTATTTATTTGAAAGAAAGAGAGTGCGTGCGCATGCACGCGCATACACACACACACACACACACGAGTGGGGGTGGGGCAGAGGGAGCAAATCTGCAAGCAGACTCCCTCCCCACCAAGTGCAGATCCCATGCAGGGGCTCCATCCCATGACCTATGAGACCATTACCTGAGCCCAAACCAATAGTCAGACGCTTAACCAACTGAGCCACCAAGACACGTCCATTTTTACTTCATTTTTAAAATCTACCATATCAAATATTTTCATGTACCCTTTCCCCTTTTTTTGGGTGAGGGTTAGAGATAGTTAAGAGGAATAGGACATTGTTAGAACTTTCCAGGCCCTCTTTAATGAAAAATACCACAGTACACTGCAACTGGAATTTCTGATGGCTTACTCCCAGATGAGTTTGCTTAGCCTGATCTGTGGAAAGGAGTAAATTATTGGATCTGAGTCACTAAAGGGTTTAGAATTCTTTATGGAAGTGAAAATAGTGCTTCTTAAATTGAAAGGATCTTGTGATCTTGTGAGAAAAACGAAAAATACCTTAACTTAAATTTTTATCTGCAAATAATCTAATGGATTTAAGGGAGATACATGCATTTTATTTCATTAAAAAATTTTTATTTCTGGGGCGCCTGGGTGGCTCAGTTGGTTAAGCGACTGCCTTCGGCTCA
>NW_023270316.1:40101578-40145426 GCF_011800145.1 Mirounga leonina | reverse complement strand
GGTGGCTCAGTTGGTTAAGCGACTGCCTTCGGCTCAGGTCATGATCCAAGTCCCTGGATCGAGTCCCACATTGGGGTCCCTGCTCAGCAGGGAGTCTGCCTCTCTCTCTGACCCCACCCCTCATGCTCTCTATCTTATTCTCTCTCTCAAATAAATAAATAAAATCTTAAAAAAAAAAAGAAATGATAGTGTTGACATAGCACTCTGGATATATATTAGCAGATATATATGCTAAATTGGGGTTAGGGTGGGAGTTGTAGCATGGAACTAGAGGAGGTGGAATTGGGCTAAATGAAATTGGGCTAAATGAAATAATTGAAAGGAAAACAAAGGTTATTTAAAATAAGCTTCATTATAGGTGATGAAAAAAATCTAAGCAAAAGAAAAATAAGCAAGAAAAAATTCAAAAGAAAAAAGCATGTCTGGTTATTGGTAGAACTATAGTAGTTAAAAGTACAATTTGAAGATTTACTTACATACATATACATAAATATATGCACATACATACATACCTAAAATTAACTGAGTCAATTTTTTAGCAGTTATGGAAGAAAAAAGACAAATGTTTCAATCAGAGGAAGAGTTTGGGTTTGAACTTTATGAATTGATTGAATTCATTACTTAATTATTCATTTCTTCATTATTACATTGCTTGTAATGTCTTGGGTTGTATCTTAAAAAACAAACCTGAGCCAAAATTACATTTCATGTATCTGAAAATTAAACCACAATGTATCTATGAACATCAAAGGTCACAGACTTGCTAGGTGAGAAATTAAGAAGCCAAGTTATATTAATGAGAAATGCATAGCCTCCCAGATCATGAACATCCCCCACCAGAATGATACATCTGTTACGATTGATAAACCTACATGGACACATCAGTATCACTCAAAGTCCATGGTTTACATTATGATTTACTCTTGGTATTATACATTCAATGGGTTAGGACAAACCTATAATGACAAGTATTCACAATTATTGTATCATATAGAGCATTTTCACTCCCTAAAAATCATCTGTATTCTGCTCAGTCATCCCTCTACAATCCCTCTCCCCCAACCCCTGGCAGCCATTGATATTTTTACTGTCTCCATAGTTTTACTTTTTTTAGTGTCATATCATTGAAAACATGCAGTATTAGCCTTCTCAGATTGCCTGCTCTCACTTAGTAATATGCAATCAAGGTTCCTTCATGTCTTGTCATGGCTTGGTAGCTCATTTCTTTTTAGTGCTGAATAATATCCCATTGTCTGGATGTACCACTGTTTATTTATCCATTCACTTACTGAAGGGCATCTTGGTTGCTTCCAAGTTTGGCAATTATGACTAAGGCTGCTACAAACATCTGCACACAGGTTTTGGTGTGAATATATGTTTTCAACTTTATGAGTAAATGCCAAAGAACGTGATTGCTGGATCACATGGTAAGAGTATGTTTAGTGGTATAAAAAAACATCAGACTGTCTTCTAAAGTGGATGTATCATTTTTTCATTCCCACCACCAATAAATGAGAATTTCTGTTGTTCCACGTCCTTTGAGGATTTTTAAGAACTTCCAAACACTATTAATTTTCTTGATCTTTTACATTAAAAGAAACAAAAAAAAACCCAAAATAAACAAAATAAAATACAAACTCTAATGAGATATAATTTATCTACAATGAAATGCCTACTTTTAAGTGTAAAGGTTAATGAATTTTGACAAATATATACAGCTATGTAACTATCACCATAATCAAGTTAGAGAACATTTTCATCAACTCAAAACTATCCATGCCTTTCTGAATTGAGCCTTCACCCTACTCCAGACCCAGGCAACATCTGACCTGCTTTCTGTTTCTGAGATTCATAGATTTTGTATGTGTATCAATAGTTCATAACTTTTTTTAATGCTGAGTAGTATGCAAGTACAACGCAATTTGTCTATCCATCTACCTGCTGATAGATGATTTGGGTTGTTTCCAGTCCAGAACTATCATGAATGAAACTGCTATAAATATTTGTATACAAGTGGTTTTATGGACAAAAATTTTCATTTTGGGAGGGGGCTAATATATCAAAATGTGAATGGCTGAACCCTTTTACTTACTTTTGAAAAACTTTTGTCAGCTTACTTTTGTAAAACTCTAATCTGGGTTGTTTTTAAAATAAAGTTGGATCTCATAATTCAAACTCTATAATTCATAAAATGACTTCATTCTTCACTTAAAATAAAATCCAGCCTCTTAATTTACTCTTTAAAGTCTTCGAGATTTTACCTCTATCCCCATGTAAAGTTTTAGCTCCATCCCTCTTCACTCTGCTTTCGGGGCTTTAACGTCATTGCCCTTCTTTATATTCCTCTATCATAAGTTATTTCTCATTTAGGTCTTTTTTTTTTTTTTTTTTTAAGATTTATTTATTTATTGGAGAGAGAGAGAATCAGCCGGAGGGGCAGAGAGAGAGAAAGAGATTTTCCGAAGCTGATTCCGCACTGCACTGATCGCGGAGCCCCGTGCAGGGCTCAATCTCACTACCCTGAGATCACAACTCAAGCCTAAACCAAGAGTCCTATGCTTAACCGACTGCGCCACCCAGACGCCCCTCTCCTTAGGTCCTGGAAGCCCACTTCCAGGAATGCTCTGCCATCCTATGGTTGCATGACCAGCTTCTTTTTTTTCTCTCACATCTTACCTTAAATACCATCCTAGCAAAGGGAATTTCCTCCCTTGCAAACACATCAGCTTAATTTTTTTCATTGTGCTTTTCATCTTCTGATACATTTGTTGTTTATTTTATTGTATATTAGTTTACTGCATGTTTTACCTACTAGAACTAAGGCCCCATGAAACAAAAGATTGTATGAATTGTTATGAATTGTTTACTGTACTGTCTTTAGTACTTATAATATCCCCTGGACCATAGTTGTTCTTCAATAATTATTTAGAGAGCAGTTGAGGAACATAACGTAAGCTGACTCTTAATGTATGACCATACTCCTCATAAGGACCCACAATATGGCTGTAAATTCTTGACAAGTTTTTTTTTTCCCCCACATTCCTTGTGGCAGAGATGACTTACTCGTATTGTATGAATTCTTGTCATCATTCTTTTAGTATTAGAAGCCCCCTCCCTAAATTTTTAACTGGGGACATAGTTGCTTAGCCTCCAATTGTATTTTTCAGGCCCCTTTGCTAATGGTAGCCACATGAGTGATTTTCAGGCAGTGAAATGTGAACACATCTCCAAAGGCAAATTACTCTAGACTCTTACTCTACTCCTTCTGGCAGAGCAGAAAGCCATAATGTGTAAAATAATAGTGCAAGCTATGTGTTGAGGGTGGCAGAGTTGTACTTTTAGCCTATGTCTCTAAAAGACTTCAGGCTGGGGAGTCCACCTACCTGCCCAGATTTTTATATTGGAACAAATATGGCACGCCTGGGTGGCTCTGCGTGTTAAGCATCTGGCTCTTGATTTCAGCTCAGATCATGGTCTCAGGGTTGTGCGATCGAGCCCCCTCCCTTATGGGGCTCCCCACTCAGCAGGGAGTCTGCTTGGGATTCTCTCTCGCCCTTTCCCTCTGCCCCTCCCCCTGTTCACTCCCATGTGCACGTGCACACTCCCTCTCCTTCTCGCTTTCTCTAAACTAAATAAATAAATCTTTAAAAAAATTTTAAAAAATAAAATCTTTTAAAAATACCCCACACAAAGTGTAATGTTTGTCATACAGTAGAACATTTAATAGAGATTTGGAAAAAACCTATGTATTAAGAGTGAGCAGGGACTAGCGGGCTGTAGTGAGAACTGTTCTTTAAAGAAAAGGAGATAAAGAAGCTAAGAGGCTAGAAATTTGAAAATAATCAAAGTGCATTTTGAAGACACCCCTAGACAGTTGATTGCAGGGATTATGGATAAGGACTGTGAACCAGTTGTTAGATTCTTAAAAAGTATAGGTCTTAAATCAAAGTCAATTGATGTCAATAAGTAAATAAAACGAGGGATTAAGAGCAATATAGCCAGTTGTTTAGACATCAGTGGCACCATGGAACAGGATTTCTTAAAGGAAGGAAAAGGCAGGTATGAAAGGTATCTGGGAGGAACTTCTGGGGAGGTAGCATCACCAAGAGTGAGCCAGATTTCAGTTAAGACCAAAAGGTAAGGGAAACTTGTTGAGAAGAGCATAGGGATATGGGAAAATTAATTAATTGTGGGATGATATTCCCAGAGGACAAAGTTGATGGATTTGAGTTTGGGTGAGAAAGAGAAGGTCTGGCCAAAGGTAAGAAAGTCCCTATCAGTCAGCATTGACTGATACAAACAGGTTTAAAAGGCATGAAAGATTTAGTCTCAGCAGCCTTTCTTGACTGTGGGTACTAAGTATTGTGGTCAGAACATCGCCTGAATTGGCTGGGCAATGTTACATTTTGAAACCTCTAAGTAAACTGATAATGGGCCCAGAAGCTGCAGATGCTGTTTGCTGTGTGGGCTGGCTGAAGGCTGAGAAACCTCTGGCTCATGGGATGCATTTAGGTGAGTGATGTATATTTGCTAGTAGTGACTTTGTATTTGAATATATGAATTATAAATGGATAGGTGCCTCTGTGTGTGATCTTAGCGAAGAGATGTCTATGGATTATATTCATGAATTTGTCTGGAGCAGTTCAGCTAATTAGAGCAATGCACTTAGGAAGCCAAGTCTACAGGCCCATTTCCTGTGGGGGCTTTTTACATTTGCGGAGTATACAACACATAATAGGGCCTTAATAAATGTTTGTTCATTAAATGAATAAGTGCATAAAGCATCTATGAGGTGAAGGAGAGTGTGTCTTTAAAGTCCCATGACTGTCTACGCCTTTACGCACAACTGACGTGTTCAGAAGTCCATGCTCGATCCAGTAAGGGAAATTCTGTGAGAAAGTTGGACAGATCAGCAAAGATTATCTATACTCTCAGACAAGCAACCAAAGGATACATTCTTATAAGAGAGTGTGAGTAATAATATCTAGTATAATGAAAAGAGGAAACACTTATGTCTTAAATTCTCCTTCGTCTTGCAAAAAATATAAATGTCGTTATAAAAATATAAAAAAAAAATAATGGGGGCGCCTGTGTGGCTCAGTTGGTTAAGCGACTGCCTTCAACTCAGGTCATGATCCTGGAGTCCCCGGATCGAGTCCCGCATCGGGCTCCCTGCTCAGCAGGGGGTCTGCTTCTCCCTCTGCCCTCTTCCCTCTGGTGCTCTGTCTCTCATTCTCTCTCTCTCAAATAAATAAATAAAATCTTAAAAAAAAATTAATGATGAAGTTTAATATAAAAATAAAAGTAACCAAAAAAAGGTCACCAAAAGCCTTATCCTTTCAAATATCTGATAAAAGGATATTCTGTTTAAATTCGAATTAAATTTAAATAATTTTATTCAATTAACATAATAAACTAAGATAGCTATTTTGTTAGTTATTTACTTATTTCCTTACTATTATGTACCTTGGGACAATATTTAATACATTTACATGTTTTTCCATAAGACAAAAATTTTATGTAAAATTAAAGCATAGCTTAAGAAGTTGCATAATATTTTTACATAAATTCTAAAATATTTTTCCCCTGGTGGGTTCCATGTATAAACTTTAAATATCTCTCTGGGTTGAAAAAAATACACATATGTAATTTAACATATGTTCTTCATAGAAATGCAAAAATCAAGAAATAATGTAGAAGAAAAGAATTATTCTTAATTACCTCCAAGAGAAAATAATTTTACCTTTCAGGGTTTTTTTTTTTTCCTTACTTTCCTCTGGCATAATATTTTTTACCAGGGAATATAATTTCCTATACTTTTGTATCCCACTTTATATTACAACATAAACAGATTTGTATTAACACCATTTGAAATGGTTACATATGTTCCATATATTCCTTTAAACAAAAGGTATCTATTAAATGCTTAGACACTAATTTAAGTGCAGAGATTATAGAGGTAAATAAAACAGATCAAGTCTCCGCAACCTTTTCATTAACCAGTCTCACACCTTGAAAAATACTTTAAATGACAGTTAATCAAAAAGAAAATAAACTTACCAAAGCAGTATGTTTGTATTTGAAAGCTTTGAGACAAAAAAAAAAAAAAATCCATATCAAAACTTTTACATTTTAAAGCTTTTTACATAACTTCAATGTAAATATTAGTTTACTTTTACTTCATTTTATTTGAAAGATAGAGTTTTACTTTTAAGGAGGCCTATTTCTGAAATCTAAAATTCAACAAATAACAATAAATAATTCAACAAATAACACCCCGACCACAAACAAAGGGGAAAAATATTTTAGAATTTATGTAAAAATATTATGCAACTTCTTAAGCTATGCTTTAATTTTACATAAAATTTTTGTCTTATGGAAAAACATGTAAATAAGCAGAGACTTAATTCTTAAGTATCACTAACTTGATTTTAGATTCCAACTTTTTTTAAATAAATAATGAGAAACTGTAGTGCCCTGTGGCTTCCTGTCTAAAACATTTTTATGTTCATATATCAGCCAGACTGTCATTGTCTTACATCTGTTATGTTGCAGCCACATTATTCATTACAATTCTTTGTTTGTTCAACCAAAAGGCTCTTCGGGTTTGGTTTTACCCCATATTTTAACAGATGAACTGTGTTATGTATGCACAGAAGTTATTTTTACGCTTTACTTGTGAAACTTAACTGCTTGCATGTGCAAAAGCAAACAAACTGTTGCATTCTGCCTCGGTGCCATAAAAAACTTGGACCATCTGGAGCTCATCACTTTCTTGGTCAATTATAGATGAACAGAGTCCTGAAATCCTGAATAGATAATCCATCAGATACAACCAAGGGCATGAGGCTTTCCTAGAGCCATTTCCCAATCAAGGTAGTAGCTTCTATTGTTTAACCACGCTCCCAGTTTGATTTCCTCGGGCACAAAAAGACACGTGCAAAAGGCATTAGCCTCCTGAGGGACTTGGTATGGTCATTTCAGTTTCTTAATTAGAAGAAGCTGAGAGTTAACATTAAAAAAAGTGCCGTGTTACACCGCAAAGATTTTATGATTTCTCATGCAGAGTCTCCTCAGTGACTCTATGATTTCACTTAAAAGAACCTCAGCACTGGGAAATTAAATTTTATTGACCACCACGAGAAGCTAAGCAGAACAAACTGACTTTCAAATACATTGGTTTTATGTTATTAATATTACCTAGCTTTATTGTATTTTTACCATATTTTTATATTTATCACACCATAATAGTTTACCATATTATATTTTTACCATTATGGAAAGCATTGTGGTTGTGCAGTTTTGGAGTTATAGAATATATTTTGGTGTGAGAATAGGAAATTTCTTTAGAAAGAAATTTTTTATAGAAAGGGGATTTTTCATAAATCAAATATAACAAAGAAGGAAGATGGTTTTAAAAGGGGGAAAGGGATTTATATGTTTCCAAACCTTGCTTTATGGAAAATAATACCTGAATGGTGTGTGCCCCAGTTGTGATTTCCTCCACACTGTGTTCGTCAAACAACCCAGTTTTCCTGTCTGCAAGTTCCTTTTA
The DNA here is from genome assembly GCF_011800145.1 of Mirounga leonina. Taxonomy (NCBI): domain Eukaryota; kingdom Metazoa; phylum Chordata; class Mammalia; order Carnivora; family Phocidae; genus Mirounga; species Mirounga leonina. Next base: position 40,137,871 of record NW_023270316.1, on the reverse strand, counting down.
TCTATGCTTCTTTGCATTTTGCACATTTCCCTCTCTCTGTAATTCTTTGTCCTGGGTATTGTCATTGTGGGCCACTGACTGACATTTAAGACCAAACTCAGAAGTAGATCCTCCCATGACCCCCAATCAAAATCAGACTTTCAATCTCCTCTTGCCAACTGTCCTAAACCACATCAATCTGGGTGGCTTTTTTCCCTCTCATCCTCCCTCCCTTCTTTCCATCCTTTATTTTCATCATGTGACACTACTGAACTATCTTGTTTATTTACATCTATTTGAGGACTAGTCCCCCTGCCCTCATGTATGTGCTCTGTACTTCTCGTTTGCCACTTTGTTCTCAGTATATAGAATGACACCCAGTGTATAAATATTTGTTGAACAAGTGAAATGTAAACAAGAACAAATAAATTCAAACACAGATTCTTACACGTCTTAAAGAGACAATAAAAAAAGATTGCATCTGAATCACCTATATTTGAACCATTCTATATATACATACATATGATACATACATATGATATATGCAGTGTTGTCATGGTTTTTAATTTACATTTACTCATGTAATTTTATTATTATTTTCTAACTATGCTGGGTTATCATCTTTGATTTTTCTCTTTCATCTTAAAGTTATTTAAAAGACAATTGCTATCAATGTTGTTTTTAATTTTCAGATCATTTTCATGTTTATCTGTTTGTAACTGACTTTAATGCTCTTTTCTCATTTTATTGACATTATGTTCAGAAAATATCTATTTTTTTTCTTTTTTTTAAGATTTTATATATTTATCTGAGAGAGAGAGAGAGAGACAGAGAGAGGGAGAGAGAGAGAAGGAGGGAGAGAGAGGAAGGGAGGGAAAGAGAGAGTGTGTGCGCACGCACGCACACACACACACACAGCATGGGGGAAGGGCAGAAGGAGAGGGAGAAGCAAGCTCACCTCTGAGCAGAGAGCCCAATGAAGGATTGGATCCCAGGACTCCTGGGATCAAGACCTGAGCCAAAGGCAGACGCTTAACTGACTGAGCCACCCAGGCACCCCCAGAAAATGTTTATTGTATTGAATTACCTTCTGAAATGTATGGAAATTTTGTTTTTGGTGGTGTAACATGTGGTCATGTTTGGTAAATGTTCCTTTTGTCCCTAAAAAGGATTATTCCAGTATAAAATAAAGTTCAAAATTTACCAATTGCCTCAATACTAATAATTGTTTTATATCAGATCCCTTATATTTTATTAACTTCTTTTCTACTAAAACAATGTTTGAGGGGGTAAACAAAAATATTTACTAATATTGAATTTCCTTTGATTTCTTTGTTTACTTTCTATAGATTTTTCATGATATATTTTCATATTATGATATTTGGCTTTTGAACTTAAATTTCATGAAAGCAAACCATTCAGATGGACTGAGCTTCTTGTGCCTGCCTGTTTCATTTAACACTTTTTGCCTTGAATTTAAATTTGCCTGATATTTATATGAAAGAAACTTAACCTCTTTTTTTCAGTATTATCCTGCTCTTTTCATCTATCCTTGTAATTTCAAAACTTCAAATCACTGTTTTATATCAATATCTTGCATATAAGCAAAGATGCCTCTTTTTTTTGATCCAATAGGTAAGTTTATCCCATCTGTATTTATATGTAAATTTCTTTATTTAAATTTTGCTTTGTTTTTATGTGAAATCTTGCTTTCAATGCTTTAGCATTTGTGGTCTTCTTTTTTTTTTTTTTTTTTTTATTCTTATGTTAATCCCCTTACATTACAACATTAGTTTTAGATGAAGTGTTCCATGATTCATTGTTTGTGCACAACACCCAGTGCTCCATGCAGAATGTGCCCTCCTAAATACCCACCACCAGGCTAACCCAGCCTCCCACCCCCCTCCCCTCTAGAACCCTGTTTGTTTTTCAGAGTCCATCGTCTCTCATGGTTCGTCTACCCCTCCGATTTCCCCCGCTTCATTCTTCCCCTCCCGCTACCTTCTTCTTCTTCTTCTTCTTCTTCTTCTTCTTCTTCTTCTTCTTCTTCTTCTTCTTCTTCTTCTTTTTTTTTTTTTCTTAACATATATTGCATTATTTGTTTCAGAGGTACAGATCTGAGATTCAACAGTCTTGCACAATTCACAGCGCTTACCAGAGCACATACCCTCCCCAGTGTCTATCACCCAGTCCCCCCATCCCTATCACCCCACCCCTCACTCCAACAACACTCAGTTTCCTGCAATTAAGAATTCCTCATATCAGTGAGATCATATGATACATGTCTTTCTCTGTTTGACTTATTTCACTCAACATAATACCGTCCAGTTCCATCCACGTCGTTGCAAATGGCAAGATCTCATTCCTTTTGATGGCTGCATAATATTCCATTGTATATATATACCACATCTTCTTTATCCATTCATCTGTCGATGGACATCTTGGCTCTTTCATTTGTGGTCTTCTAATATGTGGTCTGGGTTTTATTGTGTCCCTTTTATTTTTGCTTTGTTTTCCAGTGTTTTATCTTTTAACCTTCTTTAGCAGTTACCTTTCTGCCTTTATAAAGTATACTTATAAAACACACTTATTCACTCATTAATTTTTAAGGATATTAGAACCCTTTTATGAATTATGTGGGAATTACATTTTTTCTTTTTGCACTTTACCTTCTTCTTTATACTTTTTATATTATTATGTTTCTATTTTAAATTTGGGGTATACTTTTTCATTCTGTTCTGTAATCATAATTCCCATAACTAAACTTATATGCATCAAATTACTTATGTATCAATATATATCAATATTTACTGCCCATATATTTGCTATAACATTAAATGAACCCTTCAGGGAAAATCCCAAATTTAGCATCAGACCCAAGTAAGCAGGGTATAATGATTTTTACTTATTAATTAAATAGATAACCCTAACTGACTAGGGTCATAGTTCTTAAGCATCGTTCCTAGGCAAGCCATGCCAAGGCCATTGTTCATGAAGAAGCCATTGAGGCACCATTTTGGAGGTGACCAGGCCATCCAATTTTCCTGAGACTGTTTCAGTTTTAGCACTGAAAGTCTCATGTCTGAGGAAACTTCTCAGTCCTAGGAAAATTGACATGTTGCCTCTGCATAGTTATTGCACTTTGGTTGTGAGCCTGGGGCCACTGTTAATCAAGACCAGTAGTCAAACTGATGAAAGAGTAAATAAGACCAAGGTCTCTATCTGTCCATCAACATATCTAATGGCAATGATCTTCTGAGACTAAGGTCTACAGCTTCACATCTGTATTCTAAATTCCACTTGTTCTCATGTCAACTCCAACCCAGAACCATACGGGGAGGGAGATTCTAGGAAATGATCCCAGATCAATCACATTGACATTGTATAATCTAACACACCTAAGAAGGAAGACATTAATAAATGGGAGTAAATGAATGTTAGGGGTGTAAGGGAAGGGATTTATAATATCAGAGTTTACTAATATAGAGTTTAATATTATAATATTAGAGCTTATAATGATAACACTTCATGATTTCAGAGGTACAGTGATTTTGGATAACAAAAAATGTCAGCAAGGACAGGGAAGTGGTAAGCTAAGGTTTAGTTGAGCTAAAGTGTTGAGGATTGACGAGGTCAAGGAAATGACAGGTAGAATTCATTTTCATGATTGCTAATATCATCTTGAGCAAAATAGTAAAAATGATGAATTAGAGCTAAATATACAGTGGGTAGAAAGTAGTGATTAGGTAGGGTAAAGAGTGACACAATGTGATGGAGAGATAGTGAGGATTCAGGAGACCAAAAGATTCCTCTTCTCTAACTCCATGAGAATGAACAGCCCTCCCTTGAGAGGGTTGTGCTCTCAGCATAGGCCTACTTTTTGGCAAAAAAAGTCAAGGGAAATTTTTGGTGAGAGTTTGCATCTGTAAGCACAATTCTTAGTCACGAAACAGGTATTATTGCATATATAATAGAAAAACTTGAATGTAAGCCTGGCATTGAGATGCTGGTTTGGGGCAGAAGTGATTAAATACTAAGGACATTTAGGCATATGAGAATAGGTACAATCAAAAGACCTTTTGATTTGATCAGTGATCAAGAATAACCAAAATGTGAGACATACTTTATCTAAGCTTAAGTTTTAGAGATAATAATAATAAATTAAATGGGAATAATATTTTTCCTTATAGATGAGGAGGTACTCAAAGTGATAAAAAAAACCCTCTGTGACCTCTCAGGATTCCACACTATAGATAGATCTTGTGTCTACTTGTGGAACATTTTTCATTCCTCTGAAATGAGTCATCATTGATCCAGATTAATTATGTGGGCTCCAGGAAGGGGCATATAACTTATAGAAATTGTCTCTGTTCAAGTCAAGAGGCAGACACAGTGTTCTTCTGGCTGGCTAAGTTAGTGTTTATAGAGGTTTGCCCATAAGCCATAATCATAGTCCTGGCATCTGGATTTTATGGAAAGAAGAATATCCACTATGATATTATAAATACCAAATAGCCCATTAAGAAAAGATTTTCTAGAGATGTAGGACATTGGGAGGTTTGTCTAAGTTAAAGAAATTTTAATGGAAATAGAGTCTGAGGCCTAGTAGATTCAAATCTGACAGGGCAGAAAAGCCTTTGTCCTATGTAGAGTGGCTTTCGAGGTAGTAAGATGTCCTGGTGAAAGTAAAAAAAAGTTATTCCTGAAATGGAAAACTTCGGTCGATATTTTCCAAAATATTTATTGCTATATAACATAGGTAAAGTATACAGATCATAAGATTAGAGTTTGATAAAGCAAACATAGCAATGTATTTACTACCAAGATCAAAATACAAAACTGTATCAGCATCTCAGAAGACTTCTTTTGCATTTTCTCCCAGTCATTAATATTCAAAGGTAATCAATCTCCTGTTATTGTTATAGATAAGTTCAAATAATAAAAGGTGAAAAAAATCATTTTATGAGGCCAATAGTACCATTGTTTCAAAGTCAAAGACATTACAAGTAAAGTAAGCTGAAAACAGTATGCCTCATGAACATAGGGACACTTCATGAACACCCTGGGTTTGAGATTGCTCAAGCACTATGATCAATGGAAACATATTAGTGGTATTTGCAGGTGGCAAATTCATGGCTGGGAGATGGCTAAATGCATTAGAAAAAAAATCAAAGTGAAGGTAAACAAAGAATACTGTACTGTTGTCTGCTTTTGTCTGTTTTGGGGAAATGGAAAGTAAAAGAAAACCAGCTCCAGGCTTCTGGAGCCACCTTGTTATGGCTGGTAATTCAGTCTAAAAAGGGAAGAGATGTGTCTTCAAAGGGACAGTTGCTCTCATGGTATGTATGTGATCCTGTCTGGTAATCAATAAAAAGATTGTATAGTTTACAAGTGCAGCTAATTAATCAAGGAACTACTGAAATATAGGAATATTCAGGCAATAGTTAAGTTACTTTGTAGACGTCTATAAGTAACGTCCTGCTGAGATATTTTTACTGAGCGTCTCTTGAAATGGATTTTATATATCAGTGATAAGGAAGTTATTTCCTTCACCTTAGATATTGTCAAATAGAAGGGCTTGTTCAGTCTTTCTCAGGGTCCACAGTTAGATGCAATTTTTGCAGAAATATGGATAGGTGGGAAAAAATCCCAACTGAGTGGGATAAAGGTAGAGTCCAAACATGTGCCTTGATGTATCTCCTATTCTACCTTTTGATACCAGTAGAGTTCTTTCTAAGGCTGGTGAAATACTGAAAATGCGGTCAACTTTGAAGTTTCTATCTGATGCAAGTAAAGTTTCCCCTAATTCTATGTCTTTGACCCAAGTGGTTCTTGATGCTGTGATAAAAGGGGTTCCAACTCAGCTCTTTATGAGATTCTGGTTTTGGGGGGGAAGTAGGGAGAATAATGTGAAAAAGTTGTTGCCAATCTCTTTGTCCATCTCCAGCCAATGGGGATGAATGATGAGAGAGTGTTTAATATTATTCATTTGTCTTCTCCTTTTTTCATTTCATTGCTAACTAGCCATCTGAACACTGGCGGTTACTAAAATTTTAATAGATCACCATAAGACATTAGGTAATCTTGCTGTCCTAAAGAACTCAAAATGTTAAAGAATTTTAATATATTAGGGGCGCCTGGGTGGCTCAGTCGTTAAGCATCTGTCTTCGGCTCGGGTCGTGATCCCAGGGTCTTGGGATCGAGTCCCACATCGGGCTCCCTGCTCCGCGGGGAAAGCCTGCTTCTTCCCTCCTTCTCCCCCTGCTTGTGTTCCCTCTCTTGCTATGTCTCTCTCTGTCAAATAAATAAATAAAATCTTAAAAAAAAAAGAATTTTAATATATTAATTATCCTAACTTTGAAATATGAGGATGTCAAAAAAGGAGAAACTTCTTTTTTAGAACCCATGCTTATTAAAATGGGTGCACGGGAAAGGAGAGTATTATGATCCCAGTGACAGGATGCAAGACCTCTTGGTGTAACTCCCAGTAGAGAACCTAAGGCCATTTGCACGGGCGTGGATAAAATGGCCTGAAGATTGTGAAGACACTTCATAGGGACTGTTGTGTGCTGGTGCTGATTAACTTGACCAAAGTACAGGTCCCAGCAAATGTGGAAAATTCTTATATAACTTTGATTGGAGTTAATAGAAACATTCTTTCAACAACAAAACATATTGTCTCTGACAGCTCCAAAGTTATTGATTGAGATGCTGGTTTCTGGAGAAATCACATAACACATCTGGGAATTTTATTAGCAGCTGTTCACAAAGTTACCAGGAAAAGAACTGAATATAAGAAGGCTCTGAACAGGGGCGCCTGGGTGGCTCAGTTGGTTAAGTGACTGCCTTCAGCTCAGGTCATGATCCTGGAGTCCCGGGATCCGAGTCCCGCATCAGGCTCCCTGCTCAGTGGGGAGTCTTCTTCTCCCTCTGACCCTCCCATCTCTCATGTGCTCTCTCTCTCTCTCTCTCTCTCATTCTCTCTCTCTCAAATAAATAAAATCTTAAAAAAAAAAAAAGAAGGCTCTAAACAACAGAAGGCTTTTGTTAACATTTCAAAGAGACACTGAACAATCAATCCCTTTGGTATATTTGGCCGCCCATCCTCAAATAATATTGGAAGTGTCTGTTATGCTCAATCATGCTTATTTGAGCCTTTGACTGAAAGCTGTTTGACTCCCAGTGGTGACCACTGGGATTTTAGACTAAAAAGTAACCTGATGTTTCTTCAAGTTACACTTGCCTTTGAATGGCCTACTGTTGGGCTTTAGTTGAATTTGATTATATTATGGAAGAACATACAATTATTTGGACACCTGAAGTTACCATTAGGTCCTAGGCTATGCCAAAGCATTAGTCCAGCAGAGAAAGGATTTACAGTAGTGTTTCCACATTACACAGAAATTTATGTTGAAGAACATGTGATGGGGTGAACCTTTGAATGTATTCCTTCGTATGATTTGTTATAAGAGGAAGTAAAACAAGGAGCGTGGTTTAGAGATGCTCAATCCCTTGCAGGCTCATGAAGTTTTGCTTCATCCAACTCCGTGTAATTAGTGCAGCACACAACCAAGCAATTCTACTTTATATATTTACAGAAGAGAAAGTAAAACATTTATCCACATGGAAATCTGTCACAAAAGCTTATAGCAACTTTATTCAAAATAGCCAACAATTTCTTGCTATGGGCAGATAGTAGCTGTATTTCATACTTTTTGAAATGACATGCTTTCAATACAATTCAGATTCATTTCCAACTATTTCCTAAGTTTTCTGGTGATTTTTTTCTTTGCTCCATACATATGTAAAAGTATATGCATATGTATTCTTTAATTTCTAAGTATTTGGGGTGAGAATCTAGTTATCCCCTTATTATTAGTTTCCAACTTAATTCCCATTAAGTTCAGAGAATATACTCTGTATAATCATATTACTTTAAGAAATGTTGAGCCATTCTCTATGGTCCAGCAATTGGTGATTTTGAAATGAATATATAATTAACAGATTTGGGGTGTCATGTTAATTAGCTGTCAGTTACAAATTCGTTAGCTATTTTTGTCAGATCTGCTATATCTCTACTGATTTTTTTCAGACTGTTTAATGTTAATGAGAAAGGTATGTTAAAATCACCAACAGTAAATAAATATATATTTTCTAATTCTTGTCATCAGTTCTGTCAGTTTTCCTTTGTAAAGTTACATTATAGAGAATATATAAAGAATTATTTTATCTTACTCATGAAATGAGCCTTTGTCATGTGCTATGTCCTCTTTACAATGGCGTGCTTCTTGTCAGTAAGTCTTCTTCCTCTACTGTGAGACCTGCACATCAGCTTTCTCCAGATGCATTTGCAGGCCACGGGAATTTCTGTACTCCCACTTATGTCATCTGCTGTTAAGAAACATCGACGTAGACTTGACTTTCGTTCTAACAATTACTTTTCTATAATCTTGGAACATAATATTTGGGATAACTCAGAATATTTACATTTCATGAAATTAATGCTACAGTTAGTTTAAGTCTGTCAGCTTTCTTCTAGTATCTATTTGCTGCAGCTGTGCTTTGTTCCTTTCTGTTTTTTTTTTTTTTCTTTATTTTGGATTAATCAAGATTTTCTTTTGAAGAATTTCATTTTTCTCATCAACTTGTTATATATTGATTAATGCTACTCCATAATTGACAGTTGACATATTAGTAGCTGCTTGAACATTGTATTGTGAACACTTTATGAAAAATGGAAAGTCATTAAAATATTTTAGGTTATTTTCAACCTGAATTTTGTGCTATTATTAATAGGTATTTTAGTTTTACATATAGTTATAAATACATAATATTGTTATTATAATTACTATTAATATTATAGTTTTCAAAAGTGAATATGTTTTTACAATCATTCGCATTTTTATCTTTTTCATCCATCATCATTCCTTTTAAAGTCTAGCTGGAATCATTTTTTCCTTCACCCTGAAGCATTCTCCTTAGTATTTCATTTAATGAAAGTTTACTGACAATAAGTTTTTTCAACTTTTGTTTGTTCTAAAACATAATAGTTTGGGGCTTATTTTGAAAAAAAGTTAAAAGATTCATGTTGGCAAAATTTTCTTCTCATCTCTCATTTTAGACATTTTTTTAAATTTTCTTTTGGTTTCTATAGTTTCTATGTAAAGTCAGCTGCCAGTCTTAATTTTCGTTCTTTATTTTTAAGATTTTATTTATTTATTTTGTTTTTCATGTAGTAACATCAGGTGTTTTAATTAAAATCTAATGGATTATAATCTTTAATTTTCAGAAGTATTCTCTTTCTTTGGAATACTAACTAATCAATTTACACTTTTTGCTTCCACAAATCTCTGGAGGGTTTAACCATAAATAAACTCTAAACATATATTTATAATATATACATATATAAATAACTTTCTGTATATGTTAATATTTATAAATTTATATAAAATTATATGTAATATATAAAATTTATAAATTTAATTATTAATATATTTACATATATTTTATGCACACATGTAATTTAATCTACTTCATTCTAGTTTTTGAAGTAGAAGCATTGATCTATTATGCTCAACTACATTCTTCCTATATGCAGAAGACTCCACAATTCTGGGCTAATATTTTAAAAACAGTATCAACAAACCAGATCCAATGGCGCAAATTTTATGTATAAATAGACAGTGGAATTTCCCATATTTTGAGTAGCAAGTAACTGTTTGTGGAAGTTCTATAAATATTATTTTTTACTTGCTGGTATTTATGTACTAGTCCTGTTCCACCTCTCCTTATAACTTTTTTTTAAAATTTTATTTTATTATGTTATGTTAATCACCAAATCTTACATCATTAGTTTTTGATGTAGTGTTCCATGATTCATTGTTTGCATATAACACCCAGTGCTCCATTCAATATGTGCCCTCTTTAATTCCCATCACCAGGCCAACCCATCCCCCCAGCCCTCCCCTCTAGAACCCTCAGTTTGTTTCTCAGAGTCCATAGTCTCTCGTGGTTCGTCTCCCCCTCCGATCCCCCCCCCTTCATTTTACCCTTTCTACTATCTTCTGCTTCTTCTTCTTTTTTTTTTTTAACATATAATGTACTATTTGTTTCAGAGGTACAGTTCTGTGATTCAACAGTCTTACATAATTCACAGCACTCATCATAGCCCATAACCTCCCCAATGTCTATCACCCAGCCACCCCACCCCTCCCACCCCCCACCACTCCAGCAAAACTCAGTTTGTTTGCTGACATTAAGAATTCCTCATATCAGGGCGCCTGGGTGGCTCAGTTGGTTAAGCAACTGCCTTCGGCTCAGGTCATGATCCTAGAGTCCCTGGATCGAGTCCCGCATCGGGCTCCCTGCTCGGCGGGGAGTCTGCTTCTCCCTCTGATCCTCTCTCTCTGTCTCATTCTCTCTCTCAAATAAATAAATAAAATCTTAAAAAAAAAAAAAAGAATTCCTCATATCAGTGAGATCATATGATACATGTCTTTCTCTGATTGACTTATTTCGCAAAGCATAATACCGTCTAGTTACATCCATGTCATTACAAATGGCAAGATTTTGGGGGTTTTTTGATGGCTGCATAATATTCCATGGTATATATATACCACTTCTTCTTTATCCATTCATCTGTCGATGGACATCTTGGCTCTTTCCATACTTTGGCTATTGTGGACATTGCTGCCATAAACATCGGGGTGCACATACCCCTTCAGATCACTATATTTGTATCGTAGGGGTAAATACCCAGTAGTGCAATTGCTGGGTCATATGGTAGCTTATTTTCAACTTTTTGAGGAACCTCCATACTGTTTGCCAAAGTGGCTGCACCAGCTTGCATTCCCTCCAACAGTATAGGAGGGTTCCCCTTTCTCCACATCCTCACCAACATCTGTCGTTTCCTGACTTGTTAATTTTAGCCATTCTGACTGGTGTGAGGTGGTATCTCACTGAGGCTTTAATTTGGATTTCCCTGATGCCGAGTGATGTTGAGCACTTTTTCATGTGTCTGTTGGCCATTTGGATGTCTTCTTTGGAAAAATGTCTGTTCATGTCTTCTGCCCATTTCTTGATTGCATAATTTGTTCTTTGGGTGTTGAGTTTGATAAGTTCTTTATAGATTTTGGATACTAGCCCTTTATCTGATATGTCATTTGCAAATATCTTCTCCCATTCTGTCAGTTGACTTTTGGTTTTGTTGACTGTTCCCTTTGCTGTGCAAAAGCTTTTTATAATTAACTTTGAAAGACTAAAGAATCAGGGGGAAAAAAGCCATGAATTCTATGTGTTGTATTCCCCTAGTGCTGGTGTTCTGCCGTTCTCATTGATCAGTAAACTTGGTCTTGGATGGCTGTTCTTGCTGATCTTCTGGGGGAGGGGCCTGTTGCCATGGTTCTCAAATATCTTTGCCGGAGGCAGAATTGCCCCACCCTTGCTGGGGGCCAGGCTAAGTAATCTGCTCGGGTTTGCTCCCTGGAGCATTTATTCCCTGCAAGCTTTCCATACAGCTTTGGAGGTCCAGAGTGAAAATGGTGGCCTCCCAATCTCCACACCACTGGAGCCAAGAACTTGGGGTCTCCACTCCTCAGTGCACCCCCAAAGAAAAGCAGTCAATCACTCCCATCTCCCTGGTCTCTGGCCGCACTCCGTGCTCACCCAGCCTGTGACCCAGCATTTCTATCTCTGGCACGTGACCCCATGTGGAGTCTCCAAAGCCAGCAGATCTCTGCTGTGCGCTCCTGCACCTCTCCTCCCAGGGGAGGAAGGGGACTCTCCCTGGATCTGTCTCTTGTTGGGTCCCTGCCGGAAGAGCAGTGGCCTGACTGTGCTGTGGATCATGGTTTATGGCAACCCTGAGCTGAGAACCCAGTCCTTGACCCTGTCTCTGCAGCCAGCTTCCCTGCTGCGATACCTGGGAGCTCTGCCTCACTCAGGCACCCCCGGTCTTTCTGTGACCCCTGAGGGTCCTGAGACCACACTGTCCCAGCAAGGGTTCCACCCCCCACCCCTCTACCCCCGCTTAGCCACTGGAGCAATGTCCCTCAGTGGAATAGACTTCTAAAAGTTTTGATTTTGTGCTCCCCGGCTCTATCGCTTGTCAGTGGCTGGCTGATGGAGACCCCCTCCCCCTGTGGTCTATCTTCCTGAATATCACCTCGGATTCACTTCTCCACACATCTTACGTTCCAGAATGTGGTTGCTTTTCTGTTGAGAGAGTTGCTGCTATTTTTTTCTTCGATCTCCTGTTGAGTTTGTAGGTGTTCAGAAAGGTTTGATACCTATCTAGCTGAATTCCTGGGACCAGATGAAATTTAGATCTCCTACTCCTCTGTCATCTTGCTCCTTCTCTCCTTATAACTTTAATTCCACAACACTTTTTTTCCCATTCTTCTAGGGTCATATTGCTACTAGACAAAGTAGTTATAATGCTAGGATACCACAATTCTCTTTAAAATAACATCTTTTTGGAAGTATTTTTGTTCAATGCCTTATATTTGAAATTAAAATATTTTAATATAGTTAGGAAAATATTTTAATATATTGAGGGATATATATGTATATTTACATACCTGACTGTATTCCAATTTGGATTAAGGATTAAAAAATTAGAAATTTATTATCCAAATTCACAAAAGTAGTTGATCGTTAACAAATACTAAACTCTGAAACCCAAGATCTAAACTTGTAATTGGGAGATGTAAATACAAATATCTCTTGGAATCGAGAGACATTTTGGCCAATCAATCTCAAAAGTTCAGAAAGAGTACAATTTGAGGCATATTTGTGATACCATGAAACTCACTAGTCATGATTTGCTTTAGGTTAGAAAACAGAATCCAATACTCATTAACAATCTTTTCTTTAATCAAACCTTAGCATACAATGTATCATATAACAGCAAACTTGTTTGACAATACCCTTATTTAATTAGAAGTATCAAGAAGCTCTTGAATCATACTTATTTTACTTCTCTGGAGAGGCAATCTGGTAAAACAATACAGTATAACATAGTAAAATTGGCATTACTCAGTATCAAAGATGTGATTTAGGAGGAAAAGAATCAGGTTAAGTCTATGAGTTTTTGGAACCTCGAAATATTACTACAATAGTCTTTAGCATTAGCCTTAGAGAAAAAAAAAATAATGAAAGCCCCATTATCCAGCTTTGCCTTCCCTTACTTTAATAAGAGGTAAAATGCTAAAGAAATAGTTATGTCAAAAGCTGATGGTAAGTAAATTAATATAATCTCCCTCTAGTTATCAACTGTCAGATTTTCTGAAAACTTGTGATAATAGGATCAGTTTTAGCTATTCATTCTAATAAAGATAACAATGTGGCTTAAAAGATGTGAAAAGTGAACGTATTGGATCAAAAAAATAATTCTCATGATTAAAATAGACTTCAGGAGGAAAAAAATCCTTAATCGATGTTATATTTGAGAAAATGTAAGTGATTGCCACACATACACATTCAAAGATGTCTAATAAAAACATATTAATAGAAAAGTTTCATTAAACTTGGATAAAAATTCAAATCCCTACAGAGGTTGGTATACATTTTAATTATTAGGCTCCAAGGAGCCACGCATATACCTCAATCATTTCAAAATCAGTAGTGGCTGAGAGTCACATAGGATTGATATCCTTCTTGTTATTCAAGTTACTTTCCTCTATTATATTGATAGATTTTTATTTTTACTATTCTCTATTTACTATAAAGAAAATTCTTAGTTAAAAATTAATATTAATGATCACATTTACTATCTCTCAAATTTTGTCATAGTCTTTAATTATACATTTATGTTAAATCCAACCTAACATTAACTGATTTTATTCAGTATTTTTTTTATATTCAATATTTATTTATATTTATGCTTATATTTACCTTAGGTTTCTCTTCCTGAATTTTCATACTTTGGTTTGGGATTATTTTTTTTTTATTTTTATTTTTTTTTAAGATTTTATTTATTTATTTGAGAGAGAGAGAATGAGAGACAGAGAGCATGAGAGGGAGAAGGGTCAGAGGGAGAAGCAGACTCCCTGCCGAGCAGGGAGCCCGATGCGGGACTCGATCCCGGGACTCCAGGATCATGACCTGAGCTGAAGGCAGTTGCTTAACCAACTGAGCCACCCAGGTGCCTGGTTTGGGATTATTTTATTTCTTCCTAAAAGATTCTCCCTAGACTTTCTTTTTAGTGCATATCTACTGGTGTTGAAGACTTCTAGCTTTTGTTTGGCTGAACATGTCTTATTTTGACCTCACTTTTGAAAGACATTTTTTGGGAGGTATACAATTCTTTTATACAATTTACTTTAAAGATGTTGTCCAGGGGTGCCTGGGTGGCTCAACTGGCTAAGTGTCTGCCTACAGCTCAGGTCATGATCCTGGGGTCCTGGGAGGGAGCCCTGCTTCAGGCTCCCTGCTCAGAGGGGAGTTTACTTCTTCCTCTACCCCTACCCCTGCTCATGCTCTCTCTCTCATTATTTCTCTCTCAAATAAATAAAATCTTAAAAAAAAAAAAGATGTTATCCATTAACCTAAGATTTTCAACATTTCTGAAATTTAGTTTTCAATTTTATTTTTGTTCTATAAAGTAACATATATTTTTTCTTTGCTTAGAAGGTATTTCTCCTTGCCTCAGGTTTTCTTTGTATTTATTGTGATTGATATTTGCCAGCTTTTTGTATCTCTAACTTAGGTCCATTTGTGAATTTTTTGAAAACTTTCAGACCTACCTTCTTAAAGACTACTTCAGTCTCATTCTCTCTCTCTCTATTTTTTCCCTCTTCTGGGACATTACTTAATAATATGAAAGACCTTTTCCCTCTTCCCTTATATGTATATTTCACTTTTTTTTTTCTATTTGTACCCTTTCCTTATCTGTGCTGCTTCTTCTTTTTTTTAAGAATTTATTTATTTGAGAGAGGGAGAGCATGAGCATAGGGGGAGAGCCCACCAGCACAAGCAGCTGAGCTGGGAGCCCCACGTGGGACTCTATCCCAGGACCCTGCGATCATGACCTGAGCCGAAGGCAGACGCTTAACTGGCTGAGCCACCCAGGTGCCCCTCCTTATCTGGGCTTCTATCCAGATATCTCCCTGATCTTTCAGTTTATTTATATTCTGCTCTGCTATCACTAACTTATTAAATCTATCAAGCACTTTTTTGGGTTATTGTATTTTCTGGTTCTACTATGTATATCTGGATTTATTTTTGCACATTTCAATTCTCTGATGCTGTAAACCATCTTCATTTCTATTTTTTCATATTTCTCTCAATTTTGTGCACATTGTAACCATAACCCCTTGAATGATGTGTCTACAAATTCCGAAGTGTAGAACCACTGGACAGTTTTATTTGTTTGTTTTCTTTGGCTTTAGATCACTTGGTGTTCTCTCATGCAATGGGTAAAATGTTTTTGGTGAATGCCAGGCCTTATGTATAAAATTCTGTAGTCTCCGATTTTTTTTTTTTTTCTACACAGAGAATTTACCTTTACCTTTTGCTAGAAAGATAGCAATCGCCTTAATTCAATCAAGACCAAAATGAGTAAAAGTTGTATTATACTTTGGCTAAGTTTCTACTCTCTGGTTCACCTCTGGTCCCAAAGCCTTCTAGTCTAGCTCCAACTGAGCCTGGGGTGTTTTGTAACTCTGTTGTGTCTCCAAACCGCACTGTGATTCAGCTCCCTCGAGTATCTATTTGTTGCCTTCTGGGTCTGAAAAACTGTTACAAGATCTTTTTTTCTCTGTTTATTAGTATCAGTGGATTCCCCAGGCACAGTGATGCAATCCTTACATTTCCCTCTGTTCTCAAAATTGGAAAATGCCCTGAGGGGAAGAGCTGCTGCAAGAGCATCATACCTGATTCCAGCACAACTCCTGTCTTCTTCAGATTGTATTCCATCAAGACCTCGCTGCCTTTGAGGATCTCTGATGCCTTGAGTATATTTAATGCTTTTGTTTATTGATTTTGCCATTTAATTGGCTTCTGTTGCTGTTCACTTTAAGTTAGTTGATCTGCTTCAAGATAATCCCAATCTTTTCCAAAAACAGAATTATAATGTTTTTGTGAGTTGTTCAAACCATTTAAATTATAATTTAAGTATTCTTTTACAAAAAAAAAAAAAGACTATTGTTAACTTTGAAGACACGATTTTTAGGTGTCTATCTGCTATCAGAAGTATATTTCAACTATTTTTAGTTGCAAGGACCAGGTAAAAAGTTTCAACCAAATCTGAGAAATAACATAATTATGCAAATTTCTCATGAAATGAGTGGCTATGTTGAAAGAAGAGGTCATCACATCCTCCTGAATAATGTGCTTTTCTTTCTAAATGCTCTGTATTCTTTTTAAAGAATAAATTAACATATTTATTTGAAAAATTTGGTAAACAGTATTTACCATCTAAAGAACCGCAATTTTTAAAGAGTTCTAAAATCTATTTGAAACAATCATTTGTGTTAAATCTCTACCTCATAACATATATAAAAATAAACTTGAGCTACTTAATATCAGGAAGTAACAAAAACTAAATGAAAATACATTTTCATGTATGAGATAATGGTTTAAGATTTAGTGGGTTGGGGCACCTGGGTGGCTCAGTCGTTAAGCATCTGCCTTCGGCTCAGGTCATGATCCCAGGGTCCTGGGATCGAGCCCTGAATCGAACTCCCTACTCTGCGGGAAGCCTGCTTCTCCCTCTCCCACTCCCCCTGCTTGTGTTCTGTCTCTCGCGGTGTCTCTCTCTGTCAAATAAATAAAATCTTAAAAAAAAAAAAAAAAAAAAAGATTTAGTGGGTAGAGGTTTTCCTAAGTCAGACAGGAAATCTAGAAGCCATCACACACAAAAGTGAGAGATGCAACTATGCCAATTACCCATATACATTTCTCTTTCAACCCTTGGTGTGGTAATTGCTTCATCTCTATGCTTCTAGGGATATTTTTTTTTTTCCTCTTACTGCTGACACTTGCTCCCAAAGTCACACAGTTAAATTGTCAGCGCCAAAACAGTAAATTCCAAAATCTTGAATACTCTAGTAATCACTAGAAACATCACTGAAATAATTCCTCAAATCCATTGTAACTTCAAACATATTGATTCAATCTCGTTTTCAGTATTCTACTACTCTGACTTTCTGGATGTTTCAAGAATGAAGTATCCGGTCTATCCTTTTTGTTTTCTTAAACAACCCAAGGTGGACCTCTGCCTTTCCCGAGAGCTTTAGGTAACATACCTGCCCAGTGGCACAACACAAGAAAGATTTTGAGCCTAGAAACCTCCCTGGTACCTACCTTTTCTGAACTTTGCCAAGAGGCTGAAGACGCTCACCTCCTCACAACTGATGCAAACCAGAAACGTGGCCAGCAGGGGATGCACAGGAACCCCGCATCCCCCAGTGCCCTGGCAGCCTGCTCTGTGCTGTAACCTTTCTCACAGGCTACCTTGTGAACCTCACAGTGACTCCAGAGGAAATTGTTAGCATCACCACTTTTCAGGTGCAGAATCTGAGGAGGAGAGGCAGGCTACTTGCCTCGGGGGACACAGATAGCAAGTGACAGATGCTGGAATTTAAAGGGACTATCACATCTGGCTGCCCCAGTCACGTTTAAGGCTCCCCATCAGCACCCTCTGCCCATGGCAGGGGTCGGGAGACCTCAGCCTCCAGGCTCTAACCCAGGTCAGTGTGTGCACACCAGGCCTCACTTTCCTCACGGGCCAAAGGACCAAATGAGATGAGGGGAACCGGCGTGCCTGGCGAGCCCCCACCTCTCGGTGAGGGGAGGCTACTGCAGGCATGCTGAGGCTGCCATTGCTGCTGTAGTTCTTATTGGTTTGGGTCACGTGGGAAGCAGGCTTCTGGCTCCCGTATTGCAACGTGCCCCATCTGAATGGGACCAACCACGCAAGTCTGGTCTATCCCTTTTAAATACTTCTTTGTAAATAGCCTCCCTATCTTTGTGCCACCGTGCTCTATAAAAATCAACAGACGGAAATAGGACTATGCATGTTTTCTGTGTCTGCCCTGAGCATCATTCATGGAGAAAACTGCCTACCTTCTATGTGGAATTTATGTTAAATTAGTAAGCCCACTCCTCAAGCTAGCCCTCAATATTCCCAGTCTTAAAACTTTATAATCTTCCAGTAAGTGTGGGCTTCTGTGCTTAAAAATTATGTTTGTATCAGTTAGGATTCTCCAGAGAAGGAGAACAACAGCATGTATACTTTAAATATATTTATAGGAGGGAGGGAAGGGGAGGAGAGATATTTAGGAATTGGCTGATGCAATTATAGGGTTTGGCAAATTTGAGATTTTTAAGGCAGGCCTGCAGGCTGGAAATTCAGGTAACAGTTGATGTTGCAGTCTTGAATCCAACATCCAAAGGCAGGCCATTAAGCTGGAAACTCAAGCAGGAGTTTTATGTTTCAGGCTTGAGACACAATTCCTTCTTCTTTAGGCAACTTTGCTCTTTGGTCTTAAGAACTTCAACTGATTGAATGAGGCCCACTCACTTTATGGAGGATAATGAAATTGACCATAAATATTAATCATATCTATTTACCTTCACGGTGACATTTAACCTAGTTTTGACCCAAAATTGGGCACCAGCCACACTGACATATAAGATTAAGCATCGCAATGTGTCTCTTATTAATTATTATTAATTGCTCTCTTTTTCACTTACACTCACACACGCACTTATAATTTATAATTATTGTATGCTTACTCCTATCATATATATGATATACATGATACAGCTATAAAATCTGAAGGAATATATTAAATTGTAAATGGGGTGTTTTAACGAGAGAGAGAGAAAGAGAGAGTGGAGAGAGAGAGATGAGAATATGCATAAAACTAAAGACTACCTGGTAACTGTAACATATTCCTAAATTGGGAGCAATATATATTTAATTGAAAATATATTTAATATTTTTATGTTATAGATACATGGCATATAATCTGTAACATAATAATACACAATATAATATATAACAACATAATATAATATATATATTATTTTCTTTCTCCAAACAGTAATTAATAGAATTTATATTTACATTTTACATTTACATTTCCATCAAAATCAAGGAAATATTTTTTTAGAGCTAGTTAAATAATGATCCAAAATTTACTGAATGCAGCAGCTAAACGTAGTATGAATAAACAAGGATTATCAATGATTATTTTTTAAAAATATTTAAATGCATTCTGAAACAGCAATCATTAAAAGATGATGTTGATGTAATGGAATAAAATGTTTTGAAGAGAAAAATATTACTAATCCCAGTGCTGAAATTATATTATGTTTGGAAAGCAAAAATAAGGTATCTTCACTAGGCTCTTTTTTTTTTTTTTAAAACTTTCCCTTTTAATTAGCTTCAAATTGAAAAAAATAAAAAAAAATCATTATAAAGTAGGTTAAATATAGCAGATTTATCGTTTAAGGGGTACAGATTGAGAGTTGCTTGTTATGCCAATCTAGAGAGTCATACATCTTGGAAACTTTAAATGACACATTCCACCCCAAATAACTTTTAATTGTTTGACAGGTGTTTATATTTAGAATCTCCTTGTATGTATTCCCATTAGTAATCTTAAACAAATTAACTAAAACTACACTAGTTAAACCATACACACCTTGAAATATCATTGCTGAAACGAACCACTCTTACTTTTGGGTGTGTGTTTGGTTGAAAGTCTTATATAGCTCATTCTTCTGTGGGCCTGGAGATGCTTGGGAAACATGAGTTCATGAGCAAAAGGAGGGAATCTAAAATGGAACAAGACTGGGATGGCAAACAATGAACAAGATACTTGCTCTTGAAATGCAAAGGAAGAAATATATACATTTTACTTGGTTTTATATTCTCACATCGCTATTCAATCACATTGAAGAGAATATCTAATTCTATATTTTACTCTTAATGGCACTATGCATTCATTATTTCTATGTTTGTACTGGTATGAGATTTTTGTTGTACAGTTGCAAGGTGAGGACAATGTAAAAACCTTTAAAAAATATGGTCAGTGGTCTTTCCCTAAATAAGAAAAACTTTCCATGTCTGAGGAATAGAGAAGCTGGTAGAATAAGGTTTTCACTCCCATTTTAAAGGAGATGATTATAGAAGCATAATATTGAGCTAGAAGGCGGGAAATCAGACAGATTAATCTCATTACTAAAAAGTCAACAGGAAGGAATAAATTACATAAACAAAACATCTGGATTATTGAAGAGAAACTAATTAACATGGTAAGAAAAAAATGTGCCTGCCCTCTGAATTAGGAAGGCACATTATAAAGGGTATAATCAGAACACTGAAAATGATTGCCAGCACACTCTTGTAGCATACACATGTTCTCCCTAAGGAGACATATAATTACAACAAATTGTATTCTAAATATGTATCTGTAATTTGGCAGACATGAGCTTTCTTGTGAATTCAAACATTTTTAAGTCACAGAAATGTGTCTTTTAAAAGCTTATTTGGGGAGCGATAGCTTAACATTTCAATCATTGACCAAATCACTAAGTAGTTACTAAAATAAACTATTTAGCATTGTCCTTGAGAAGAGATGGAAAGCACTATTTTATACTATAATGATATGTGTTTGAATTTAGAAGTATAAAAAGCAGTCACATACTTAAAGAACCCATTCACACTATGACGTGAAGATGACCAAATACTCTCTCATTTATCTCGTCAGTTGTTAAAGCCAAGAAAGAAAGACCACAGGGAATACATCTATGTTTAAATAAAATTAGGTTTATGAGTCTACTGTAGCAAGGAAAATATACCCTAGAGGAAATGGGGATGTCTCAAGAAAGTTGGAGTATGGAGAGCTCTTCTAGGATTTAGGATTGTGGTAGAGAATTTTAAGGAGGGATTAAGTAAAAGAGAGATGGTTTTCAGTTGGATATTGTCAAGAAATGAGGGCAATACAGTGACTGTATTTCTTAATAAGTTTGCCTATAAAACAAGAGGCTAAAAGTATGGCTGTTGAATTTGGTTAGTCAGAAAAGGAGCTATTTAGTTATTTTTGTGGTTGCTAAGTGGCCTTCTGTCTGTCATACTGTGAATATGATTCGGATGTAGACTTTTCTGAGTTTCACAGTTTGGTTTCCAACAATGTTATTGTTTGCTAAGAAAAATCCAAATAACCAAAATTTAATTCTGGCTGACTACCTTGTATTTCTGTAAATGTGTCCTAGCTGTTTTGATATTAACATTTACATAAATAGTAGAACCAATTTTTCGGTTCCTACCAAATTTAATTAAAATATATTGGTTGTATAGATTAATGTGAACTGACATCTCTACATTATTAATTCCTAAAATTAATAAACATGATATATATCAATAATGGTTAAAAGTTCCCTGTATTGGTATAATTCACCAATGGTTAATAGTCTGCTTTACACATCTTTTGTCAGATTTATTTCTAGATATTTGATATTTTGATGTCACCCCTCAGTGATATAATAAAGCAGGACATCTAAGTGAGCAACACCAAGATAAAGAAGTAGTATGGTACCAAGACATGGAACCACCAAAATATCATTTTGTTTTTTGTTTTTTTTTCAAGTTTTTATTTAAATTCCAGTTAGTTAACATATAGTGTAATATTAGCTTCAGGAGTAGAATTTAGTGATTCATCACTTACATATCATTTTTTTTTTCTCTTAAGATATTTTATTTATTTGGGCGCCTGGGTGGCTCAGTTGGTTGGGCGACTGCTTTCGGCTCAGGTCATGATCCTGGAGTCCCGCATCGGGCTCCCTGCTCGGCGGGGAGCCTGCTTCTCCCTCTGACCCTTCCCCCTCTCATGTGCTCTCTCTCTCTCATTCTGTCTCAAAAAAAAAAAAAAATCTTAAAAAAAAAAGATATTTTATTTATTTATTTGAGAGAGAGAGAGAGAGAGAGAGAGAGGCAGAGGGAGAAGCAGACTCTCCACTGAGCAGGAGCTTGATGCAAGCCTCGATCCTAGGACCCTGAGATCATGACCTGAGCCAAACGCAGGTGCTTAACCGACCGAGCCACCCAGATGCCCCTTACATATCATTTTCATTCATTATCTCATATTTTGTTCTCAGATTAAGTAATGTCCTCACATTTATTCATACTTATTTGGTGTTCTCTATACTTTGACCAAATGAGCACACATTGTGTTTTTATGTAGTTTTTTTGTTTTGTTTTTTTTAATTTTCATTGCCTTTAGTTTGCAGTTACAATGTATCCATTTTACTCTTGAGGCATAAGTGGATTTTTTTCATTTCGGGGATAATGTAAATAATGCTGTTATTGTACTTGATGTGTATTTCTCTGGGCACACATGTGCATGCGTATCTGTAGAGTATACAGGCAGGGGTGGAATCTCTCTGCCATTGCAGATGTTTATCTTTATTTTGAGCAGATAATGCCAACTGGCTATCCTCACAGGTTGTGTACTTCTACATTCCTCTTTTAACTGTGAGTTTTCCAGTTTCTTCACAACTTCCCCAACTCCAGGTCCTGCAATTGTGGGGGAAGGCATTGATTTAGGTCTCCTTGTTGACTACTAAGATTGAGAGTACTGCTGTATGCTATTGATCATTTGATTATCTTCTTATGGCGGCATGAAGTTCTATTTAATTTGATCAATCTACCAGGCTTTTCATTTACAATTAGTATTTTATTTAAGAAACTCATCTGTTATGAGATAAAAATATTCAACTATATCATACACGAAAAGCTCTATTGCTTTAACTTTTACATTAGGTTTATAATCTAATGGGCTTAAATTTTTGTGTATGATATAGGGTATAGACTAAATTTCTTTATTTTCCATGTGACTGTCCAATTGACCCACTCTGTTTTTTGAAGATAATGTCATTAACCACTCTTCCCTAATGCATATTTGTGCTTATTTTTTCATAGATCAGATATGCAGTCATCTATTTTTGGACTGTATTTTATCCTAATGGTCTTTCTGCCTATTCTTGTACCAAAACTATACTATCTTACTGGCTAACACTTTATAAGAACTTTTGATATTTAGTTAGATTAATAATTCCATCTTGTTCTGTATGATTGTCTTGGCTATTCTTTATACTTCACATTGACACATAATTTGTAGAATCTATTGACCATTTTAACACAAAAACACATAAAAAGACTTCCACAAGGCCCGTCTGGGTGGTCCAGTTGGTTAAGCATCTGACTCTTGGTTTCAGCTCAGGTTGTGATCTCAGGGTTGTGGGGTCATCTGGCCTTGGTCTCTGCACGGAGGACAGAGTCTGCTTGGGACTCTCTCTCCCTCTCCCTCTGTCCCCTCCCTCTACCTCAAATAAATAAATAAATCCCTTTTTTTTTTAGATTTTATTTATTTGGGAGAGGGAGCACACACAAGTGAGGGGAGGGAGGAGCTGAGGGAGAGGGGGAAGTAGACTCCCCACTGAGCAGGGAGCCTACCTGGGGGCTCAACCCCAGGACCCTGAGGTCAGGACATGAGCCAAAGGCAGACACTTAACTGACTGAGCCACTCAGACACCCCAATAAATAAATCTTTAAAAAGAAAAAGAAAAGGACTTCCATTAATATCATTGCATTTCTCTGGTTTTGTAAATCTGTCTAGAACAAGTTAAAGTTTTTGTAACTTGAGTGCTCTGAGCTGTAGGCATGGTATATTCCTCCATTATTTAGATCTTCTTAGAGATCTTTTAATAGTATTTTGAAAATTTCTATGAAAAATTATATACATGTTAAGTTATATTTATTCTTATTATTTGACATGTTTTACTCCTATTTAAAATGGTGTATTTTTTTTTATTTTTAATAAAGATTTTATTTTTATTTATTTGAGAGAGAGAGAATGAGAGAGAGAACACATGAGAGGGGGGAGGGTCAGAGGGAGAAGCAGACTCCCTGCTGAGCAGGGAGCCCGATGCGGGACTCGATCCCGGGACTCCAGGATCATGACCTGAGCCCAAGGCAGTCGCTTAACCAACTGAGCCACCCAGGCGCCCCTAAAATGGTGTATTTTAAATTTTAGTTTTCTAAATCTTTGCTGCTATTGTTTAAAATAAAATTTAGGACCTTCTTAAAACAAATTTCTAGCTCTTTTCCACATGTCTATCATATGCCTGCAATCAGTCAGACTGGACATTTTTTAAAGGATGGCAATGGAACACTGTGAAATGAAAAATGCACCAATTAGCAAGTGCTTTACATCAGGCCTCTGATGATGCTACTGTTGACAAGTTCCCATTGGGCAAAGCAAATCACACAGAAGAGCCCTCCCACTTTCTGAGCCAAGCAGTTTTTAAGTATCAGTGCATCGGTGAAATTGATCTACCTGAATTCACCTTCTGGCCACAATTTCTTATTTTTTTCCCATATGTGGTATATGTTAACACCATACACATCTCATCAAATCATAGCACTGAACTTGGAGTCTAAGATCTTGTGATGTATATTTGGTCCAGAAGAAGTGCCATATGTGCTGTTCCTCTTGATCTGGATACTTATGAATTTAAGAGACCAGTTCTCTGTGTCTCACACACCCAAAATGCAATGGGCAGTAAGGGAGAGGATCATTTATCAGCACTCCAGTTGAATAGGGGGAAAATGGGAGACAGCCATTGTCACTGGCCCAGAGATGTTCTGTAGTCCAGCAGGAACATTTGGCAAATACCCAAACCATGGGAGCAAGGAATGTTAATTTGGTTCGGCCTCTTGGAAATGGATTGTCCAGTCTATTTTTCTTCATAACCTTTACTTCTGTTCTCTGGGAAATCCCTTTTTACCCTTCTTTGCCACTTTTGAATAGAGCATTGTGTTCTATACTCTTTAAGAAGCATTCTCAGCATGTTTCCAGCCTGGAGAAATTCGGAAGTTGAAGGTACATTTCCATCTTGAAACTTTTAGTCCTTTTTCATCCAAGGTGGATGAACATTTGCTAATACAGTGCCCGTGAAATGTGTTTCAGATAAATCTGAATTCAATACATTCCAAGTGTCAACAGCCACATTCACAAACTTAAATTCGTGCCTCTCCTTATATATCTATCTAACCATTGCTACTCTTGAGGTGCTGCTAGAGACAATGCCCTCAAGTCTCTAGAAACCCTTTGCCTGGCAGCACATAGCACTTTAACTTTTCCCATGGTATTGACAAAGGAACTTACAGTCATGCCTTCAATATGGGCTTTTCCCCCAGACTGTATGTTCCTTTGAGGAGTCTTTTTTTGTTGAAAGGGACTAGAGATAAGAAAATTTTATTTTCCAACCTAGAGAGCTTTGAGCTCTTTTTATTTCTTCTACATGTTGCTTGCAATTTCTCCCATTCTCTCTTTAGTTTTTCTCTTTTCTTCTAGTAATTTATATTCACCTAGTAAAATCCATATATTATGTCAATATTCTTCTCAGAAATATAACTGCTCCAATTTGAAAGTTCATTAGGTACATTTTGTTCTATCCTTCAAGGTACCACAAATATCAATCTTATCCTTTTTTTCACAACTCCATCATAGGGTTACAAGTTTTCCATCATTCTGTAACAGTTCTCTTACCACTTTTTCGGCTCCTGTAAGTAGGTCTCTTCACTACTTCACCAGATTCTGCTAGTGACCTGGTCTCAAAACCCAAACTCAAAGTTTTTCATTTTTATTTTTTCCAGCAACACCACACTCCTGTAATAAATTTCTGCCTGTGATAGTCTATAGCAATCCCCCTCAAAACTCCTTCTCTCCATAATGTATGTGTTTGTTTCTATGTCAGCAGTTCTCAAAGTGTGTTCCAAGGAGTCTTGGATCCCTAAGTTCCTCTAGGGTCTGGAACGTCAAAATTATTTGTACCATTATTCTAAAATATCACTTTCCCTTTTCACTCACAAATGCTCAGTAGAATTTTTCAGAGGTCACATGAAATGTGATGATATACTTTTTCTAAATGTTAATGGGATGTTTAATTGTGTATTCTTGTTTTCTCTCATTGTTTTCTAAGTGAGTAAGTTCAGAGTATAAATATGACATTTTCAGAGACTAATTCAGTTTGCCCTCAGTATTTTCTATGTTCAGTATTTTGTGCTTTTATTAAATGTGTTTGGTTATATTTACTATAAACTCTGAAACCTTATTATGTCCAAAATTTGAAATTTTTAAATCCCCCAATTTCCCCATGAAATACAACATGAATTAAGTATGCTTCCCCCCCCCCCCACTCCTTTGGTCTTGAAAGGTTATAGTATTTTAAAACATTTAAAAATATTTAAAATTTACCCAAAACTAATGTTATCTTAAAATTTAATAATCTAACATTCTAATTCTCTTGATAATCTCAGTCTCTTGTTCAGCTTTAGTCCACTCCTCTTTCTATACTATCCTTTGTTCAAGACAACAGGTCCATGGAGAAATACTTCATGTTCCTGAATTCCAGTTCTTCTCAGGGAAAACAACCAAAACCATCCAAAAACAACTTAGTTTTAATATCCCTTTACCTTAGTCCACCTTTTAAATATGAGATTGAGAAATACTTCATACTGATAATGGATATATTGACAGAAATGTTTTTTGTCTCATATTTTTTTGAGAAAAGGTAAAAGCACCTGAAAGCAATTTTTAGTTAATTGTTAAGTCTTTCATAGCTAAAACTTTAAACTTTATTTTCCATTTTCTTTAAGTAGTACCTACTTTTGTATCTTTATGGAATATGTACAAAAGATAGAATGGTAAGAAATAGAAATATAAAAGCCAAAATATATTACTCTCCACATGGAAAATGTGTTTGGTTGATTCCATCTATTAAATTTTATCCTAGTATATTTGAAAATGGATGAGACATTATTTGCTTTTAAAATATGCCCATCAAAGATTCTGAGAAGAATAGATCTTTGACTAATGGACACCAAATTAAACATACTTATTATTTCACTATATGCCACTATAATAATGCTGTTAGGTTTTATTTTATGATTTCCCCATAAAAATCTCAAAATACTCTGCAACTCTAAATACAGTATACAAATGATATTGAAGTTTTGTCATATAAATTTTATAAGATTTATGACATGGAAATTACCTGAAAATATTTCATATCTTTAAAAAATTAATATGTATTTTGCGTGTCAGAATTTGCTCATAAAGAATTGGTTTATAAGCAGAGGTCATTCATGTCAATTTTCTCTTCAGCTCATTCTTTAATCCATCCTCTTCTTGCCCCTCTCTACTTGTATCTTCTGAGCCAAGTAAATGTGATCTCCCACCTCACCCAATGTAGTGCCCTGATAACCAGTTATCCTGAATCTATTCTTACTCTCTTCCACTCCTTCTCTACAAAATGAGAGTGGTATTTTGAAACTGCAATTTTGTTCATTTCATTGTCTCCATTTCTCAAAATTTTCTTTAAATTATATATATATATCTATATCTATATCTATATCTATCTATATATAGATATAGATATAGATATAGATATAGATATATATCAGTCAAAATTAGGTTTGGCCAAATATAACTGTAAGTATAGCAGTGTCTAAAAAATAAAATGTCATATTTTTTCATAAAATAAATTTTGAAGTAAAACTATCAGGGCTGATTCATTAACTCTATGGTGTCATCAAGAAACCAGACTCTTGTTTTTTTTACTGTACCATCTTCATTTACTGAGTGCCTTTCACAAAACCACCTCATAATACAAATGGCTGATACAGCACCAGCAATTGTATCCATATTCTTGGAAGCTGGTAGAAGGAAATGTGTTCCTCATAGCTGAGTCAGATTCTTCTAAATAGGCTTTCTACATTTTGTACAAATACTTTATCTTACTGTGATTGCCTAGAATTTAGTCACATTATTACTTCATGTTGCAAGAGAGGCTGGGTTAAGTCTTTAATCTGTTTTGTTACAGTGTAAGAAGGGGTAATTGGTAGGCAGTTAATAATGACCAACACAGTTTCCTTTTTTTCCCTATAATAAAATTAAAATCTCCACTATGGCTTGTGAAGCTGTGGATGCTCTAGATCTTACATCATCTCACACATCATTCCTCTAGTAGCTCTCCGTGTTGAAACTATGTTGGCCTTCCTCTAGATCTCAAAGATGGATATTAGCCCCCAACACATCATTTTCCATCTATTTCTTTAAAATATTTACTCCCACTTAAAAAAAAAAAATCCTACTTAGGAAACAGTAACACATTGCTCAGGAGAGTTCCTTGATACTTCCCCTCACATAATTAACTCTCCTTGTTGGTTATTCCCAATGCATGCATTTTCTTTTTAACACTTATTTTATTTTAATTACCTATACATAATTTTTATAATTATTTGATCAAAGAGGTATTGACTATTATCAGAGCAAAAATTATATTTTTTGGTCAGAATTATTTTTCTGGGGTTAATTAGATTGCCTTGTACTTCAGAAATCTGATAACCAATTGATTGGATGAAAGGCTGAGAAAACAAACAGAGCTTGATATAATATTAACAGAGTGTGTTACTATTTTTTTAGCGGATTATGTTTTTTTAAGGTTAATAGACCTGTTTTCCAAATAATGGAGAAAGACTATTGTTATTTTACTCTCCTCAAATCCTAATGGAATTACTAAAAAAATAAAAATAAAATTAAAAAAAACCCTTTTATATTCTATGAAGGACACCTGACAAGCACTTTATTTTTTTATTTAAATTCAATTAGCCAACATATAATACATCATTAGTCTCAGATGTAGAGTTCAGTAATCCATCAGTTGCCTATAACACCCAATGCTCATCACATCACACACCCTCCTTAATGCCTGTCACCCAGTTACCCCATCCTACCACCCACTTCCCCTCCAGCAACCCTCAGTTTGTTTCCTATAGTTAAGAGTCTCTCATGGTTTGTCTCCCTTTCTGATGACTTCCCATTCAGTTTTCCCTCCCTTTCCCTATGATCCTCTACACTATTTCTTTATAACCATATAATAATTGTCTTTTCCTGATTGACTTATTTTGCTCATCAATATACCCTCCAGTTCCATTCATGTCAATGTAAATGGTAAGTATTCATCCTTTCTGGTGGCTGAGTTATATTCCATTGTATATATATATGTATGTATATATATATATATGTATGTATATATATATGTATGTATATATATATATACATACCACATCTTCTTCATGCATTCATCTGTCGATGGACATCTTGGCTCTTTCTACTTTGGCTATTGTGGACAATGCTGCGGTGAACACTGGGGGTGCAGGTGCCCCTTCAGATCAATATATTTGTACCTTTGGGGTAAATACCTAGTAGTACAATTGCTGCATCATAGGGTAGCTCTACTTTTAACTTCTTGAGGAACCTCCATACTGTTTTCCAGAGTGGCTACACCAGCTTGCATTCCTACCAGCAGTGTGAGAGTGTTCCCCTTTCTCCACATCCTCACCAACATTTGTTGTTTCTTGACTTGTTAATTTTAGCCATTCTGACCAGTAGATGTGGTATCTCATTGTGGATTTGATTTGTATTTCCCTGATGCCAAGTAATATGGAACATTTTGATTATTTGTTCTTTGGGTTTTGAGTTTGATAAGTTCTTTATAGATCTTGAATACCAGCCCTTTACCCGATATGTCATTTTCAAATATCTTCTCCCATTCCGTAGGTTGCCTTTTAGTTTTGTTGACCATTTGCTTTGCTGTGTAGAAGCTTTTTATCTTGAGGAAGACCCAATAGTTCACTTTTGCTTTTGTTTCCCTTGCCTTGGAGACTTGTCTAATAAGAAGTTGCTGTGTCCCAGGTCCAGGAGGTTGCTACCTGTGTTCTCTTCTAGGATTTTGATGGATTCCTGTCTCACATTTAGGTCTTCCATCCATTTTAAGTTTATCTTTGTTTATCGTGTAAGAAAATGGCCCAGTTTCATTCTTCTACATGTGGCTGTCCAGTTTTCCCAGCACTGTTTGTTGAAGAGACTGTCCTTTTCCATTGCATATTCTTTCCTGTTTTATCAAAGATTATTTGGCCATAGAGTTGAGAGTCCATTTCTGGGTTCTCTATTCTGTTCCATTGATCTATGTGTCTGTTTTTGTGCCAGTACCATACTGTCTTGATGATTACATCTTTGTAATATAGCTTGAAGTCTGGCATTGTGATGACACCAGCTTTGGTTTTCTTTTTCAACATTCCTCCCGGTATCTGGGGTCTTTTCTGGTTCCATACAAATTTTATGATTATTTGTTCCAGCTCTGTGAAAAATGTCGATGGTATTTTGATAAGGATTGCATTGAATGTATAGATTTCTATAGGTAGCATAACCATTTTAACAATATTTATTGTTCCAATCCATGAGCATGGGATGTTTTTCCATTTCTTTGTGTTTTCCTCAATTTCTTTCATAAGAATTCTATAGTTTTTAGGGTAGAGATCCTCTACCTCTTTGGTTAGGTTTATTCCTAGGTATCTTATGGTTTTTGGCACAATTGTAAATGGGATCGATTCCTTAATTTCTCTTTCTTCTGTCTCATTGTTAGTGTATAGAAATGCAACTGATTTCTGTGCATTGATTTTATATCCTGCCACATTGCTGAATTCTTGTATGAGTTGGGGCAATTTTGAGGTGGTGTCTTTTGGCTTTTCCACCTAGAATATCATGTCATCTCTTTAAAAACAAGGTGGGGGCGCCTGGGTGGTTCAATAGTTAAGCATCTGCCTTTGGTTCAGGTCATGATCCCAGGGTCCTGGGATTGAGTCCCACATCAGGCTTCCTGCTTGGTGGGAGGCCCACTTCTCCCTCTCCCACTCCCCCTGTTTGTGTTCCCTCTCTTACTGTCTCTCTGTCAAATAAATAAATAAAATCTTAAAAAAAAAAAAAAAGAATATCATGTCATCTGTGAAGAGTGAGAGTTTGACTTCTTTGCCAATTTGAAGGCCTTTTATTTCTTTTTGTTGTCTGATGGCTGAAGCTAGGATTTCTAGTATTATGTTGAACAATAGTGGTGAGAGTAGGCATCCTGGCCTTAGGGGAGAAAGGTCCTTGAGAATGATATTTGCTGTAGGCTTTTCATAGATGGCTTTTTTGATATTGAGGTATGTTCCCTTTAGCCCTACATTGTGGAGAGATAAGAAAGGATGCTGTACTTTGTCAAATGCTTTTTCTGCATCAATTGAGAGAATCATATGGTTATTATCCTTTCTTTTATTTATGTGATGTATCAGGTTGATTGATTTGCAAATGTTTGAGCTGCCATTGCAGCCCAGGAACAAACCCAACTTGGTCTTGGTGAAAATCTTTTTAATGTACTGTTGGATCCTATTGGCTAGGATGTTAGTGAGAATTTTGGCATCCATGTTCATCAGGGATATTGACCTGTAAGTCTCCTTTTCGGTGGGGTCTTTGATTTTGGGATCAAGGTAATGCTGGCCTCATAGAATGAGTTTGGAAGTTTTCCTTCCATTTCTATTTTTTGAAAAGCTTCATAAGTTCTTATTTAAATGGTTGGTACAATTCCCCTGGGAAGCCATCCAGCCCTGGGCTCGTGTTTGTTGGGAGATTTTGATTACTGCTTCAATTTCCTTGATGGTTATGGGTCCATTCAGGTTTTTTATTTCTTTCTGGTTCAGTTTTGATAGTTTACACGTATCCAGGAATGCATCCATCTCTTTTTGATTGCCTAATTTGTTGGCATATAGTTGCTCATAATATGTTCTCATAATTGTTTTTATTTCCTCGTTTTTGGTTGCAATCTCTCCTCTTTCATTCATGATTTTATTAATTTGGGTCCTTTCTCTCTCTCTCTCTCTCTCTCTTTTTTTTTTTTTTTTTTTTGATAAGTCTGGCCAGGGGTTTATCGATCTTATTAATTATTTCAAAGAACCAGTTTCTAGTTTCATTGATCTGTTCTTTGGGCTCTCTCTTCACTTACAGGATCCCCTTTAATATTTCTTGCAGGCCTGGTGTAGCAATCACAACTCTTTTAGTTTCTGTTTGTCCTGTGCTCTTTATCTCTCCTTCTATTCTGAATGACAGCCTTGCTGACTAAAGTATTCTTGGCTGCATATTTTTCTCATTTAATACACTGAATATATCATGTCAGCCCTTTCTGGCCTCCCAGAATAGACTGCCTCCTGCCAGTCTAATGTTCTTACCCCTGTAGGTTAGGAACCTCTTGTCTTGAGCTGCTTTCAGAATTTTCTCTTCATCTCTGAAATTTGCAACCTTCACTATTATGTGTCAGGGTTTTGATTGATATTTGTTGATTTTGTGGACTTGAATGCCTGTTTCCTTCTCCAGATTAGGCAAGTTCTCATCTACAATTTGCTCTAATATACCTTCTGTCCCTCTCTCTCTTTCTTCTTCCTCTGGGATCCCAATAATCCTAAGATTGTTTTGCTTTATGTTATCACTGATTTCTCAAAGCCTCCCCTCATAATCCATTAGTTGTTTTTCTCTCTTTTTCTTAGCTTCCTTCTTTTCCATCAACTTGTCTTCTATGTCACTTATTCTCTTCTGCCTCATTTACCCTAGCTGTTAAAGCATCCATCTTAGAGTGCATCTCAGTGAAAGCATGTTTAATTTCACCCCAATTAGATTTTATTTCTGCACTAAGAGATTCTCTAGTGTCTTTTATGCTTTTCTGAAGCCCAGCTAGTAACTTTATAGTCGTTATCCTGAATTACAGCTCTGACATTTTACTTATATCTGTATTGATTAGATCTATGGCAGAGAGCATTACCTCCTGTTCTTTCCTTTGTTGTGAATTCCTCCTTCTTTCTATGTGGCTTTTTTTCCGTGAAGGCTTTCTCTGCTACTTTAGAGAATGAAAATAAACATGGCCACACCCTGATCTCCAGCCCCAGAGCTCAAAGATCACAGCCCCCTCTCTTCAGTAAACTCTCAGGGAAAAGCAGCCTTCACTTTTGTGTGCACCAAACTCCGCAGACGCCTGCGGTGTGCACCTGAGCTGATCCTCCCAGGGGAGGGAGGAGGGTCACTGTGGACCTGCCTCTTGCAGGGCCCTGCAGGGAGAGGACCGCCTGGTCATGTCCACACCCTCACTGCCCTTCCCAGGGGA
This sequence comes from Mirounga leonina, assembly GCF_011800145.1. Taxonomy (NCBI): domain Eukaryota; kingdom Metazoa; phylum Chordata; class Mammalia; order Carnivora; family Phocidae; genus Mirounga; species Mirounga leonina. The sequence goes on along the minus strand of NW_023270316.1, from coordinate 40,104,850 downwards.
AGGATGAGGGTTGCCATGTTTTTGCCCTTTACAGGATCCCCGTACAGAAAGAGGATGTCCGATTGTGCTGGGGTTCAAAGTTTATGGCAAACCGAGGTGAGAGCCCACTCCCTGGCTCACTGATCTTAACCGGGTTCCCTGCTCCAATGCTTGGGACCTCTGCTGGCTCAAGCACCCCCCCATTCTTCCTGTGACCCCGGGGATCCTGAGACCACACTGTCTCACTTAGAATTCTGCTCCACTTCACCACCTGAGCACCTCTGGGGTTGTCTCTCAGGGCTGTCTCTCTGTAGAGCAGAGTTCTAAAGGTTCCAATTTTGCACTCCAGGGCTATATCATTTTCCCACAGCTGGCTAACAGAGGCTCCCTCCCCCCACCATTTCTCTTTTGACATATCTGCTCTGATTCACTTCTCTGCACCTCCTACCTTGCAAAAAGTGGTTGCTTTTCTATTTGTAGAATTCCAGCAATTCTTTGCTTACATCTAAGGTTGAATTCATAGGTTTTCAGAATGATTTGATAGTTATCTAGCTAAATTCAAGGGACCAGATGAAACAAGTTCCCCTACTCTTGTGCCATCTTGCCTCCCTCTCCTGACAAACACTTAAAAGTGTGAATCAAAATGAGGGAAACTGTCAAAAGAAGTAGAATCAGTACCCTTCCTTGAATACTGAATGTTAAAGGTTTTGGGAAAATAAGCAGCCAGTCATTCTTAAAGATAGGGAATAATCATAAAAAAACAACTTGCATTTTTTTGTATAGTAAATTTTTAAAATTAATATCAATGAAAACTTAATTTTAAAACTTGAATTATAAAAAGGAAACATGAAGATTTCAGACAAATACCTTATGGTTTAAAAAAATACAGATGATATCCTTAAAAAATACCTTAAAATGAGGTAAATGTGCTGATGAAGACGTAAAAATCCACAATGGTAATGACAACAAAAGAAATATAAATAAATAGAAATCAGTAAAATAAACAGAAGAGAAAAATCAAAATGTTGCAGAGATTAAAAACATGAAGTCTTGCAACATATTTATCTTTAAAAGAAAATTCAGGGGTGCCTGGGTGGCTCAGATGTTTAGGCATCTGCCTTCAGCTTAGGTCATGGTCCCAGGGTCCTGGGATTGAGCCCCGTATCGGGCTCCCTGCTCAGCGGGAAGCCTGCTTCTCCCACTCCCCCTGCTTGTGTTCCCTCTCTTGCTGTGTATCTCTCTGTCAAATAAATAAATAAAATCTTTAAAAAAAAAATTTCCACTACATTAAAAGATAAATAAATAAAAGAAAATTCAGTAAATGTTTAGAAATTTTGGCAAATGACATAAAATGAAACATAAAATAAAAGCAATTAAATTGTTTGAAACAATATATGCATAGTAAGGATTCAGACTTGGAAAACCTAACTACAAAAAAATCAGTAAAAGAGAAGGCTAAAAAAAAAAAAGAAACTGGAAAAAAGATAAGAATAACTAAAACACAAAATTACTCTAAGAAATAATATTATCAAATGTGTCTCAAAAGAAGAAAGACTTTAATCTTGTGATGAAAAGTGCACAGCAACCATGGATAAATTTTAGACTGAATGATTCAAACAAATCCTATTATGTTAGAAAACCTCAAGTGTACAAGATGACTTGACCATATTCCTGTTATTCTATTCTACCAACTGCAAATCATCTAATGACAAACTCTCAGAGGATGAAGAGCTGCTTGTTCAGGAAGGCAGGGCCAAAATGTTCAAACTAGGTTATTTCCACTACTTCTACTCCTGCTGTCACACCCCAAATGGTTACATGTTTGTCAAAACAACAAATCCCCAGATATTGGGGCAAATAGAATCTGGGGCATCTAAGACTCATAGATTGGTTATCTGTAGAAATTCTGATAGACAGTTAAATGTGGAGACAAGGACAGTGTTAAATAGTTTACACATTAGAACCCCGGGGGGCACAACATCCTGACATTGTGGCTTCCAAGACCCTGGGGCTAACAGACCAAAGGCCATAGGTGCAGAACATGCACTCTCCTCTTCCATCTCTGCCCCAGGGTAACCCCTAGACTCATTATAATGTATGTGCATTGTGGTTATAGCCTCAACCTTAATGGAGAAAGGATGCCATGATGGTTCTGCACAAACCTTGTAGGGTCAAAAGCTTCCCCTCTCAACCTGTGGGAGGAGTCCCCCAAATGATGGAGGTAGCCTCCATTAGAGACCACCCCACTATACAACACAGTTCCTCCTGGCCCAGAAAGACCCAATAAATATCCTATCCCAAAACAACCTAGGGGCTGGAAACCTGCTCACTCTCCTTTAGAGAGTGCACTGTGTTTTTGTTTGTTTGTTTTGCTTTTTAAAAAAGATTTTATTTAATCATTTGGCTGACAGAGAGAGAGAGAGAGAGAGAGCACAAGCAGGGGGAGCAGCAGGCAGAGGGAAAGGGAGAAACAGGTTCTCCGCAGAGCAGGGATCCTGATGCAGGGCTTCATGAGGGGCTTGATGCGGGGCTGGATCCCAGGGTCCTGAGATCATGACCTAAGCTGAAGGTAGATGCTTAACCAACAGAGCCAACCAGGTGCCCCTAGAGAGTGCACTACTGTTTTAATAAGTTTGTCAGTTTGCACCACTCTCTAATTCTGTATTGTGTTGGTATCCGGAGCTGAGACACAATGCTTTTCATGCTGACAATCCTTTGTCCCACATTGTGCCATAATTATTTTGTACTAACGAATTTGGAAGCACAGAATAAGACAGGATATTTTGCCACTCTTGGTCAAACGAGATGGACTTGTATTAACAACCCTACAGTAAAGGCCAGCCTGCAGAGAATGTTGAAGAGAAAACTTGGCCACCTGATTCATGGAGTGAATCATAGAGTCACCATCCCATAAGGGGTATCTGCTGGTCTATACCTAGGCTTCTAGTTTCGAAGGGGAACTAAAAATATACCATCATATTTACCCAGGGTTCTAATATAAAGGATTACAAATACAGAAAGGCTTTTACTTTGTGCCTTAAGAAAGAACTGATGCTTTGAAGAATGGTATGCAACAAAGCCATAAACAAAAGGAAGAAAGGACAAATGAGAGAAGAAAGGAAGGAACAAAGCAAGAAAAATTTAAAAAAAATGCACAGGGAGGGAAAGAAAGAAAGAGGAAAGAAGGAAGGAAGGAAGCAAGCAAGGAAGGAAGGGGAAAGAAAGAAAAAGAAGAAGAAAGAAAGAAAGGAAAGAAAGAAAGAAAGAAAGAAAGAAAGAAAGAAAGAAAGAAA